>NW_026575077.1:120000-123133 GCF_905146905.1 Nyctereutes procyonoides | reverse complement strand
ATGGAAATGGACCATTCCAGATTATTTATGTTTCATAATTTAATCTTTTTAAAAATTTTTTAAACTTTTTTTAAAAAGATTTTATTTCTTTATTTGAGAGAGAGAGAGAAAGAGAGAGAACAGGGGAACAGAGGGAGAAGGAGAAGCAGACACCCTGCTGAGCAGAGAGCCTAATGTGAAGTTCGATCCCCAAACCCTGAGATTATAACCTGAGCTTTTTTTGTTTTTTTTGGTTTTTTTTGTTTTTTTGCGAGTGCGATTTTGAGTGCGAGTGCGAGTTCGAGTGCGAGTGCGAGTGCGAGTGCGAGTGTGAGTGTGAGTGCGAGTGCCTGTGCGAGTGTGAGGGTGAGTGCGAGTGCGAGCGTGAGTGCGAGTGTAGAGTGCGAGTGCAATTTTTTTATTTTTTTATTTTTTTTTGTTTTTGTTTTTTGTTTTTTTTTGTTTTTTTTTTGTTTTTTTGCGAGTGCGAATTTGAGTGCGAGTGCGAGTTCGAGTGCGAGTGTGAGTGCGAGTGTGAGTGTGAGTGTGAGTGCGAGTGCCTGTGCGAGTGTGAGGGTGAGTGCGAGTGTGAGCGTGAGTGCGAGTGCGAGTGTGAATGCGAGTGCGAGTTCGAGTGTGAGGGCAGTGGGAGTTTGAGTGCGAGTGAGAGTGCGAGTGTGAGTGTGAGTGCGATGGCGAGTGTGAGTGCAGTGTGAGTGCGAGTGCAATTTTTTTATTTTTTTATTTTTTTGTTTTTTTTGTTTGTTTATTGTTTTTGTTTGTTTTTTTTTTTGCGAGTGCGAATTTGAGTGCGAGTGCGAGATCGAGTGCGAGTGTGAGTGCGAGTGCGAGTGTGAGTGTGAGTGCGAGTGCCTGTGCGAGTGTGAGGTTGAGTGCGAGTGCGAGGGTGAGTGCGAGTGTAGGTGTGAGTGCGAGTGCAATTTTTTTATTTTTTTATTTTTATTTTTTTTGTTTTTTTTTGTTTTTTTTTGTTTTTTTTTGTTTTTTTGCGAGTGCGAATTTGAGTGCGAGTGCGAGTTCGAGTGTGTGTGATTGCGAGTGCGAGTGTGAGTGTGAGTGCGAGTGCCTGTTCGAGTGTGAGTGTGAGTGCGAGTGTGAGTGCGAGTTCGAGTGTGAGGGCAAGTGGGAGTTTGAGTGCGAGTGAGAGTGCGAGTGTGAGTGTGAGTGCGAGTGCGAGTGTGAGTGCGAGTGCAATTTTTTTTAATTTTTTATTTATTTTTTTTTGTTTTTTTTTGTTTTTTTTTGTTTTTTTTGCGAGTGCGATTTTGAGTGCGAGTGCGAGTTCGAGTGCGAGTGTGAGTGCGAGTGCGAGTGTGAGTGTGAGTGCGAGTGCCTGTGCGAGTGTGAGGGTGAGTGCGAGTGCGAGTGTGAGTGCGAGTGTAGGTGTGAGTGCGAGTGCAATTTTTTTTATTTTTTTATTTTTATTTTTTTGGTTTTTTGTTGTTTTTTTTGTTTGTTTTTTTTGTTTTTTTGCGAGTGCGATTTTGAGTGCGAGTGCGAGTTCGAGTGCGAGTGTGAGTGCGAGTGTGAGTGTGAGTGCGAGTGTGAGTGCGAGTGCGAGCAGAGTGCAAGTTTGAGTTTGAGTGCGAGTGCGTGAGTTCGAGTGTGAGTGCGAGTGTGAGTGCGAGTGCGAGTGTGAGTGCGAGTGTGAGCGTGAGTGCGAGTGGTGTGTAGTGCAGGTGTGAGTGTGAGTGCGAGTGTGAATGTGAGTGTGAGTGCGAGTGCAATTTTTTTATTTTTTTATTTTTTTTGTTTTTTTTTGTTTTTTTTGTTTTTTGTTTTTTTGTTTTTTTTTGCGAGTGCGATTTTGAGTGCGAGTGCGAGTTCGAGTGCGAGTGTGAGTGTGAGTGCGAGTGTGAGTGTGAGTGTGAGTGCGAGTGCAGGTGTGAGTGCGAGTGCAATTTTTTTTATTTTTTTATTTTTTTTTGTTTTTTGTTTTTTTTTTTGCGAGTGCGAATTTGAGTGCGAGTGCGAGATCGAGTGCGAGTGTGAGTGCGAGTGCGAGTGTGAGTGAGAGTGCGAGTGCCTGTGTGTGTGTGAGGGTGAGTGCGAGTGCGAGCGTGAGTGCGAGTGCGAGTGTGAATGCGAGTGCGAGTGTGAGTGCAAGTTCGAGTGTGAGGGCAAGTGGGAGTTTGAGTGCGATTGCGAGTGCGAGAGTGAGTATGAATGCTAGTGCGAGTGTGAGTGCGAGTGCGAGTGTGAGTGCGAGTGCGAGCAAGAGTGCAAGTTTGAGTTTGAGTGTGAGTGCGTGAGTTCGATTGTGAGTGCGAGTGTGAGTGCGAGTGTGAGTGCGAGTGTGAGCGTGAGTGCGAGTGTGTGTGTGAGTGCAGGTGTGAGTGTGAGTGCGATTGTGAGTGCGAGGGTGAGTGCGAGTGCAATTTTTTTATTTTTTTATTTTTTTTGTTTTTTTGGTTTTTTTTGTTTTTGTTTTTTTTGTTTCTTTTTTTGTTTTTTTTGCGAGTTCGATTTTGAGTGCGAGTGCGAGTTCGAGTGCGAGTGTGAGTGCAATTTTTTTTATTTTTTTATTTATTTTGTTATTTTTGGGTTTTTTTTATTTTTTTGTTTTTTTGCGAGTGCGATTTGGAGTGCAAGTGCGAGTTCGAGTGCGAGTGTGAGTGCGAGTGTGAGTGCGAGTGCGAGCAAGAGTGCAAGTTTGATTTTGAGTGCGAGTGCGTGTAGTGTGAGTGCGAGTGTGAGTGCGAGTGTGAGTGTGAGTGTGAGCGTTAGTGCGAGTGTGAGTGTGAGTGCAGGTGTGAGTGCGAGTGCGAGTGTGAGTGCGAGTGCAATTTTTTTAATTTTTTATTTTTTTGTTTTTTTGTTTTTTTGTTTTTGTTTTTGTTTTTTTTTTTGTTTTTTTGCGAGTGCGATTTTGAGTGCGAGTGCGAGTTCGAGTGCGAGTGTGAGTGCGAGTGCGAGTGTGAGTGCGAGTGCCAGTGCGAGTGTGAGGGTGAGTGCGAGAGCGAGCGTGAGTGCGAGTGCGAGTGTGAGTGCGAGTGCGAGTGCGAGTGCGAGTTCGAGTGTGAGGGTAAGTGGGAGTTTGAGTGCGAGTGAGAGTGCGAGTGTGAGTGCGAGTGTGAGTGCGAGTGCAATTTTTTTTATTTTTTTATTTTTTTGTTTTTTTTGGTTTTATTGT
>NW_026575077.1:105000-115000 GCF_905146905.1 Nyctereutes procyonoides | reverse complement strand
TGCGAGTGCGAGAGTGAGTGTGAGTGCGAGTGCGAGTGTGAGTGCGAGTGCGAGCAGAGTGCAAGTTTGATTTTGAGTGCGAGTGTGTGAGTTCGAGTGTGAGTGCGAGTGTGAGTGCGAGTGTGAGTGCGAGTGTGAGCGTGAGTGCGAGTGTGTGTGTGAGTGCAGGTGTGAGTGTGAGTGCGAGTGTGAGTGTGAGTGCGAGTGCAATTTTTTTATTTTTTTATTTTTTTTGTTTTTTTTGGGTTTTTTTTGTTTTTTTTTGTTTTTTTGCGAGTGCGATTTTGAGTGCGAGTTCGAGTTCGAGTGTGAGTGCGAGTGTGAGTGTTAGTGCGAGTGTGAGTGCGAGTGCGAGCAAGAGTGCAAGTTTGATTTTGAGTGCGAGTGCGTGTGATCGAGTGCGAGTGCGAGTGTGAGTGCGAGTGTGAGCGTGAGTGCGAGTGTGTGTGTGAGTGCGGTGTGAGTGTGAGTGCGAGTGTGAGTGCGAGTGTGAGTGCGAGTGCAATTTTTTTTAATTTTTTATTTTTCTTTTTTTTGTTTTTTTTGTTTTTTGTTTTTTTTTTGTTTTTTTGCGAGTGCGATTTTGAGTGCGAGTGCGAGTGCGAGTGTGAGTGCGAGTGCGAGTGCGAGTGTGAGTGCGAGTGCCTGTGCGAGTGTGAGGGTGAGTGCGAGTGCGAGCGTGAGTGCGTGTGTAGGTGTGAGTGCGAGTGCAATTTTTTTATTTTTTTATTTTTTTGTTTTTTTTGTTTTTTGTTTGTTTTTTTTGTTTTTTTTGTTTTTTTTGCGAGTGCGAATTTGAGTGCCAGTGCGAGTTTGAGTGCGCACTCACACTCGCACTCAAACTCAAACTTGCACTCTTGCTCGCACAAGTTTTTTGCACAATTTTTTTTATTTTTTTATTTTTTTTTGTTTTTTTTTGTTTTTGTTTTTTGTTTTTTTTTGTTTTTTTTGTTTTTTTTTGTTGTTTTGCGAGTGCGAATTTGAGTGCGAATGCGAGATCGAGTGCAGGTTGAGTGGAGTGCGAGTGTGAGTGTGCGTGCGAGTGCCTGGGTGTGTGTGAGGGTGAGTGCGAGTGCGAGCGTGAGTGCGAGTGCGAGTGTGAATGCGAGTGCGAGTGTGAGTGCGAGTTCGAGTGTGAGGGCAAGTGGGAGTTTGAGTGCGATTGCGAGTGCGAGAGTGAGTATGAATGCTAGTGTGAGTGCGAGTGCGAGTGTGAGTGCGAGTGCGAGCAAGAGTGCAAGTTTGAGTTTGAGTGCGAGTGCTGAGTCGATTGTGAGTGCGAGTGTGTGCGAGTGTGAGTGCGAGTGTGAGCGTGAGTGCGAGTGTGTGTGTGAGTGCAGGTGTGAGTGTGAGTGCGATTGTGAGTGCGAGTGCGAGTGCAATTTTTTTAAATTTTTTATTTTTTTTGGTTTTTTTTGTTTTTGTTTTTTTTGTTTCTTTTTTTGTTTTTTTGCGAGTGCGATTTTGAATGCGAGTTCGAGTGCGAGTGCGAGTGTGAGTGTGAGTGCGAATGCCTGTGCGAGTGTGAGGGTGAGTGCGAGTGCGAGCGTGAGTGCGAGGGTAGGTGTGAGTGCGAGCGCAATTTTTTTTATTCTTTTATTTTTTTGTTTTTTTTGTTTTTTTTGTTTTTTGTTTTTTTTTCTTTTTTGTTTTTTTGCGAGTGCGAGTTCGAGTGCGAGTGTGAGTGCGAGTGCGAGTGTGAGTGTGAGTGCGAGTGCCTGTGCGAGTGTGAGGGTGAGTGCGAGTGCGAGCATGAGTGTGAGTGTGAATGCGTGTGCGAGTGTGAGTGCGAGTGCGAGTGTGAGGGCAAGTGGGAGTTTGAGTGCGAGTGAGAGTGCGAGTGTGAGTGTGAGTGCGAGTGCGAGTGTGAGTGCGAGTGTGAGTGTGAGTGCGAGTGCAATTTTTTTAATTTTTTTTTTTTTTGTTTTTTTTGTTTTTTTGTTTTTTGTTTTTGCGAGTGCGATTTTGAGTGCGAGTGCGAGTTCGAGTGCGAGTGTGAGTGCGACTGTGAGTGTGAGTGCGAGTGCGAGTGCCTGGGTGTGTGTGAGGGAGAGTGCGAGTGTGAAAGCGAGTGCGAGTGTGAGTGCGAGTTCGAGTGTGAGGGCAAGTGGGTGTTTGAGTGCGAGTGAGAGTGCGAGTGTGAGTGTGAGTGCGAGTGCGAGTGTGAGTGCGAGTGCAATTTTTTTTATTTTTTTTGTTGGTTTTTGTTTTTTTTTGTTTTTTTTTGCTTTTTTGTGAGTGCGAGTGTGAGTGCGAGTGCATTTTTTTATTTTTGATTTTTCTTTGTTTTTTTGTTTTTTTGTTTTTTTTGTTTTTTTTGTTTTTTTGCGAGTGCGATTTTGAGTGCGAGTGCGAGTTCGAGTGCGAGTGTGAGTGCGAGTGCGAGTGTGAGTGTGAGTGCGAGTGCCTGTGCGACTGTGAGTGCGAGTGCGAGTGTGAGTGCGAGTGCCTGTGCGAGTGTGAGTGCGAGTGCGAGTGTGAGTGTGAGTGCGAGTGCCTGTGCGAGTGTGAGGGTGAGTGCGAGTGCGAGCGTGAGTGCGAGTGTAGGTGTGAGTGCGAGTGCAATTTTTTTATTTTTTATTTTTTTGTTTTTTTTGTTTTTTTTGTTTTTGTTTTTTTTGTTTTTTTTGTTTTTTTGCGAGTGCGAATTTGAGTGCGAGTGCGAGTTCGAGTGCGAGTGTGAGTGCGAGTGCGAAGTGTGAGTGTGAGTGCGAGTGCCTGTGCGAGTGTGAGGGTGAGTGCGAGTGCGAGCGTGAGTGTGAGTGCGAGTGTGAATGCGAGTGCGAGTGTGATGCGAGTTCGAGTGTGAGGGCACGTGGGAGTTTTGGTGCGATGAGAGTGCGAGTGTGAGTGCGAGTGCGAGTGTGAGTGAGTGGAGTGCGAGTGCAATTTTTTTAATTTTTTATTTTTTTTGTTTTTTTTTGTTTTTTTGTTTTTTTTTTTGTTGTTTTTTGCGAGTGCTTTGAGTGCGAGTGCGAGTTCGAGTGCGAGAGTGAGTGCGAGTGCGAGTGTGAGTGTGAGTGCGAATGCCTGTGCGAGTGTGCAGGTGAGTGCGAGCGTGAGTGCGAGTGTAATTGTGAGTGCGAGTGCTATTTTTTTTATTTTTATTTTTTTTTTTTTTGATTTTTTTGTTTTTTTGGGGGTTTTTTGTTTTTTTTTTGTTTTTTTGCGAGTGCGATTTTGAGTGCGAGTGCGACTTCGAGTACGAGTGTGAGTGCGAGTGTGAGTGTTAGTGTGAGTGTGAGTGCGAGTGCGAGCAAGAGTGCAAGATTGATTTTGAGTGCGAGTGCGTGTGATCGAGTGTGAGTGCGAGTGTGAGTGCGAGTGCGAGTGTGAGTGTGAGCCTGAGTGCGAGTGTGAGTGTGAGTGCAGGTGTGAGTGCGAGTGTGAGTGTGAGTGCGAGTGTGAGTGCGAGTGCGAGCAAGAGTGCAAGTTTGAGTGTGAGTGCGAGTGCGAGTGTGAGTGCGAATGAGTGTGAGTGCGAGGGTGAGTGCGAGTGTGAGTGCGAGTGTGAGTGCGAGTGTGAGGGTGAGTGCGAGTGCGAGCGTGAGTGCGAGTGTAGGTGTGAGTGCGAGTGCAATTTTTTTTATTTTTTTATTTTTTTGTTTTTTTGTTTTTTTTTGTTTTTTGTTTTTTTTTGTTTTTTTGCGAGTGCGATTTTGAGTGCGAGTGCGAGTTCGAGTGCGAGTGTGAGTGCGAGTGTGAGTGTGAGTGCGAGTGTGCGTGCGAGTGCGTGCAAGAGTGCAAGTTTGAGTTTGAGTGCGAGTGCGTGTGTTCGAGTGTGAGTGCGAGTGTGAGTGCGAGTGCGAGTGTGAGCGTGAGTTCGAGTGTGTGTGTGAGTGCAGGTGTGAGTGTGAGTGCGAGTGTGAATGCGAGTGTGAGTGCGAGTTCAATTTTTTTATTTTTATTTTTTTTGTTTTTTTTGTTTTTTGATTTTTTTTGAATTTTGTTTTTTTGCGAGTGCGTTTTTGAGTGCGAGTGCGAGTTCGAGTGCGAGTGTGAGTGCGAGTGCGAGTGTGAGTGCGAGTGCCTGTGCGACTGTGAGGTTGAGTGCGAGTGCGAGCGTGAATGTGAGTGCGAGTGCAGGTGTGATTGCGAGTGCAATTTTTTTTATTTTTTTATTTTTTTGTTTTTTTTTTGTTTTTTGGTTTTTTTTTGTTTTATTTTTTTTGCGAGTTCGAATTTGAGTGCGAGTGCGAGATCGAGTGCGAGTGTGAGTGCGAGTGCGAGTGTGATGTGCGAGTGCCTGTGTGTGTGTGAGGGTGAGTGCGACGGCGAGCGTGAGTGCGAGTGCGAGTGTGAATGCGAGTGTGAGTGCGAGTTTCGAGTGTGAGGGCAAGTGGGAGTTTGAGTGCGATTCCGAGTGCGAGAGTGAGTATGAATGCTAGTGCGAGTGTGAGTGCGAGTGCGAGTGTGAGTGCGAGTGCAAGCAAGAGTGCAAGTTTGAGTTTGAGTGCGAGTGCGTGAGTTCGAGTGTGAGTGCGAGTGTGAGTGCGATGTGAGTGCGAGTGTGAGCGTGATTGCGAGTGTGTGTGTGAATGCAGGTGTGAGTGTGAGTGAGATTGTGAGTGCGAGTGTGAGTGCGAGTGCAATTTTTTTTATTTTTTTATTTTTTTTGTTTTTTTGGGTTTTTGTTTTTTGTTTTTTTTTGTTTTTTTGCAAGTGCGAATTTGAGTGCGAATGCGAGATAGAGTGCGAGTGTGAGTGCGAGTGCGAGTGTGAGTGCGATTGCCTGTGTGAGTGTGAGGGTGAGTGCGAGTGCGAGCGTGAGTGCGAGTGCGAGTGTAGGTGAGAGTGCAAGTGGAATTTTTTTTATTTTTTTTTTTTTTGTTTTTTTGTTTTTTGGTTTTTTTTGTTTTATTTGTTTTTTTTGCGAGTGCGAATTTGAGTGCGAGTGCGAGTTCGAGTGCGTTGTGAGTGCGAGTGCGAGTGTGAGTGTGAGTGCGAGTGCCTGTGCGAGTGTGAGGGTGAGTGCGAGTGCGAGCGTGAGTGCGAGTGTGAATGCGAGTGTGAATGCGAGTTCGAGTGTGACGGCACGTGGAGTTTGGGTGCGAGTGAGAGTGCGAGTGTGAGTGTGAGTGCGAGTGAGAGTGTGAGTTGGAGTGAGAGTGCGAGTGCAATTTTTTTAATTTTTTATTTTTTGTTTTTTTTGTTTTTTTTTTGTTTTTAGCGAGTGCGAGTGCGAGTTCGAGTGCGAGTGCGAGTGCGAGTGTGAGTGCGAGTGCCTGAGCGAGTGTGCGGGTGAGTGCGAGCGTGAGTGCGAGTGGAGTGTGAGTGCGAGTGCAATTTTTTTTAATTTTTTATTTTTTTTGTTGTTTTTGTTTTTTGTTTTTTTTGTTTTTTTTTGGTTTTTGCGAATGCGATTTTGAGTGTGAGTGCGAGTTCGAGTGCGAGTGTGAGTGCGAGTGCGAGTGTGAGTGTGAGTGCGAGTGCCTGTGCGAGTCTGAGGGTTGGGCGAGTGCGTGCGTGAGTGCGAGTGTCAGTGCGAGTGCGAGTGTGAGTGTGATTGCGAGTGCCTGTGCGACTGTGAGGTTGAGTGCGAGTGCGATTTTGAGTGCGAGTGCGAGTTCGAGTGCGTGTGGGAGTGCGAGTGCGAGTGTGAGTGCGAGTGCCTGTGCGAGTGTGAGTGCGAGCGTGAGTGCGAGTGTAGGTGTGAGTGCGAGTGCAATTTTTTTATTTTTTCTTTTTTTGTTTTTTTTGTTTTTTTTGTTTTTTGGGGTTTTTTTGTTTTTTTTTGTTTTTTTGCGAGTGCGAATTAGAGTGCGATTGCGAGTTCGAGTGTGAGTGCGAGTGTGAGTGGGTGTACGAGTGCCTGTGCGAGTGTGAGGGTGAGTGCGAGTGGGAGCGTGAGTGCGAGTGCGAGTGTGAATGCGAGTGCGAGTGTGAGTGCGAGTTCGAGTGTGAGTGCGAGTGCCTGTGCGAGTGTGAGGGTGACTGCGAGTGTGAGTGGAATTGCGAGTGTGAGTGCGAGTGCGTGAGTTCGTGTGTGAGAGCGAGTGTGATTGCGTGTGTGAGTGCGATTGCGAGTGTGAGTGCGAGTGTGAGTGTGAGTGCGAGTGTGAGTGCGAGTGCGAGCAAGAGTGCAAGTTTGAGTGTGAGTGCGAGTGCGAGTGTGAGTGCGAATGAGTGTGAGTGCGAGGGTGAGTGCGAGTGTGAGTGCGACTGTGAGTGCGAGTGTGAGGGTGAGTGCGAGTGCGAGCATGAGTGCGAGTGTAGGTGTGAGTGCGAGTGCAATTTTTTTAATTTTTTATTTTTTTGTTTTTTTTTGTTTTTTTTGTTTTCTGGTTTTTTTTGTTTTTTTTTGTTTTTTTGCGAGTGCGATTTTGAGTGCGAGGGCGAGTTCGAGTGCGAGTGTGATTGCGAGTGTGAGTGGGAGTGCGAGTGTGAGTGCGAGTGTGCGTGCGAGTGCGAGCAAGAGTGCAAGTTTGATTTTGAGTGCGAGTGCGTGAGTTCGAGTGTGAGTGCGAGTGTGAGTGCGAGTGCGAGTGTGAGCGTGAGTGCGAGTGTGTGTGTGAGTGCAGGTGTGAGTGTGAGTGCGAGTGTGAATGCGAGTGTGAGTGCGAGTTCAATTTTTTTTATTTTTTTATTTTTTTTGTTTTTTGATTTTTTTTGAATTTTGTTTTTTTGCGAGTACGATTTTGAGTGCGAGTGCGAGTTCGAGTGCGCTTGTGAGTGCGAGTGTGAGTGTGAGTGCGAGTGCCTGTGCGAGTGTGAGGGTGAGTGGGAGTGCGAGCGTGAGTGCGAGTGCGAGTGTGAATGCGAGTGCGAGTGTGAGTGCGAGTTCGAGTGTGAGGGCAAGTGGGAGTTTGTGTGCGAGTGAGAGTGCGAGTGCGAGTGTGATGTGCGAGTGAGTGCGAGTGTGAGTGCGAATGCAATTTTTTTATTTTTTATTTTTTTTGTTTTTTTTGTTTTGTTTTTTTTGTTTCTTTTTTGTTTTTTTGCGAGTGCGATTTTGAGTGCGAGTGCGAGTTCGAGTGCGTTGTGAGTGCGAGTGCGAGTGTGAGTGCGAGTGCGAGTGTGAGTGCAATTTTTTTTAATTTTTTATTTTTTTTTGTTTTTTTTGTTTTTTTGTTTTTTGTTTTTTTTTTGTTTTTTTTTTGCGAGTGCGATTTTGACTGCGAGTGCGAGTTCGAGTGCGAGTGTGAGTGCGATTGCGAGTGTGAGTGCGAGTTTGAGTGTTAGTGCGAGTGTGAGTGCGAGTGCGAGCAAGAGTGCAAGTTTGATTTTGAGTGCGAGTGCGTGTGATCGAGTGTGAGTGCGAGTGTGAGTGCGAGTGTGAGTGTGAGCGTGAGCGTGAGTGCGAGTTAGAGTGTGAGGGCAAGTGGGAGTTTGAGTGCGATTGCGAGTGCGAGAGTGAGTATGAATGCTAGTGCGAGTGTGAGTGCGAGTGCGAGTGTGAGTGCGAGTGAGTGCGAGTGCGAGTGCGAGTGTGAGTGAGTGCGAGTGCCTGTGTGTGTGTGAGGGTGAGTGCGAGTGCGATCGTGAGTGCGAGAGCGAGTGTGAATGCGAGTGCGAGTGTGAGTGCGAGTTGGAGTTAGGGCAAGTGGGAGTTTGAGTGCGATTGCGAGTGCGAGAGTGAGTATGAATGCTAGTGCGAGTGTGAGTGCGAGTGCGAGTGCGAGTGCGAGTGTGAGTGTGAGTTTGAGCGTGAGTGCGAGTGCGAGTGTGAGTGCAGGTGTGAGTGCGAGTACGAGTGTGAGTGCAGGTGTGAGTGCGAGTGCGAGTGCGAGTGTGAGTGCAAGTGCAATTTTTTTTAATTTTTTATTTATTTTTTTTGTTTTTTCTGTTTTTTGTAGTTTTGTTTTTTCTTTTTTTTGCGAGTGCGATTTTGAGTGTGAGTGCGAGTGTGAGTGTGAGTGCGAGTGTGAGTGCGAGTGCGAGCAAGAGTGCAAGTTTGAGTTTGAGTGCGAGTGCGTGAGTTCGAGTGTGAGTGCGAGTGTGAGTGCGAGTGCGAGTGTGAGTGCGAGTGTGAGCGTGAGTGCGAGTGTGTGTGTGAGTGCAGGTGTGAGTGTGTGCGAGTGTGAATGCGAGTGTGATTGCGAGTGCAATTTTTTTATTTTTTTATTTTTTTTGTTTTTTTTTGTTTTTTTTGTTTTTTTTTTGCTTTTTTGTTTTTTTGCGAGTGCGATTTTGAGTGCGAGTGCGAGTTCGAGTGCGAGTGTGAGTGCGAGTGTGAGTGTGAGTGCGAGTGCCGGTGCGAGTGTGAGTTTGAGTGCGAGTGCGAGCATGAGTGCGAGTGCGAGTGCAGGTGTGATTGCGAGTGCAATTTTTTTATTTTTTTACTTTTTGTTTTTTTTTTGTTTTTTTTCGTTTTTTTTTTTTTTTTGTTTTTTTTTTGCGAGTGCGAATTTGAGTGCGAGTGCGAGATCGAGTGCGAGTGTGAGTGCGAGTGCGAGTGTGAGTGTGTGCGAGTGCCTGTGTGTGTGTGAGGGTGAGTGCGAGTGCGAGCGTGAGTGCGAGTGCGAGTGTGAATGCGAGTGTGAGTGCGAGTTCGAGTGTGAGGTCAAGTCGGAATTTGAGTGCGAGTGCGAGAGTGAGTATGAATGCTAGTGCGAGTGTGAGTGCGAGTGCGAGTGTGAGTGCGAGTGCGAGCAAGAGTGCAAGTTTGAGTGTGAGTGCGAGTGCGTGAGTTCGAGTGGGATTGCGAGTGTGAGTGCGAGTGTGAGTGCGAGTGTGAGCGTGAGTGCGAGTGTGTGTGAGTACAGGTGTGAGTGTGAGTGCGATTGTGAGTGCGAGTGTGAGTGCGAGTGCAATTTTTTCATTTTTTTATTTTTTTGGTTTTTTTTTTGTTTTTTGGTTTTTTTTTTTGTTTTTTTGCGAGTGTCGATTTTGAGTGCGAGTGCGAGTTCGAGTGCGAGTGTGAGTGCGAGTGCGAGTGTGAGTGTGAGTGCGAGTGCCTGTGTGAGTGTGAGGGTGAGTGCGAGTGCGAGCGTGAGTGCGAGTGCGAGTGTGAGTGCGAGTGTGAGTGCATTTTTTTATTTTTTGTGAGTTTTTTTGTTGTTTTTTGAGTGCGATTTTGAGTGCGAGTGTGAGTTGTGAGTGCGAGTGTGAGTGCGAGTGCGAGTGTGAGTGCGAGTGCAAGTTCATGAGTGCGAGTTTGAGTTTGAGTGCGAGTGCGTGAGTGCGAGTGTGAGTGCGAGTGTGAGTGCGAGTGTGAGTGCGAGTGTGAGTCGTGATTGCGAGTGTGAGTGTGAGTGCGAGTGTGAGTGTGAGTGCGAGTGTGAGTGCGAGTGTGAGTGCGAGTGCAATTTTTTTATTTTTTTATTTTTTTTGTTTTTTTGTTTTTGTTTTTTGTTTTTTTTTTGTTTTTTTGCGAGTGCGATTTTGAGTGCGAGTGCGAGTTCGAGTGCGAGTGTGAGTGCGAGTGCGAGTGTGAGTGCGAGTGCCTGTGCGAGTGTAGGTGTGAGTGCGAGTGCAATTTTTTTAATTTTTTTTTTTTTTTTTGTTTTTTTGTTTTTTGGTTTTTTTTGTTTTTTTTGTTTTTTTTGCGAGTGCGAATTTGAGTGCGAGTGTCGAGTGTCGAGTGCGAGTGTGAGTGCGAGTGCCTGTGCGAGTGTGAGTGTGAGTGCGAGTGCGAGCGTGAGTGCGAGTGTCGAGTGTGAGTGCGAGTCGAGTGCGAGTGTTGAGTGCGAGTGAGAGTGCGAGTGTGAGTGTGAGTGCGAGTGCGAGTGTGAGTGCGAGTGTGAGTGCGAGTGCAATTTTTTTTATTTTTTATTTTTTTGTTTTTTTGTTTTTTGTTTTTTTTGTTTTGTTTTTTTGCGAGTGCGATTTGAGTGCGAGTGCGAGTTCGAGTGCGAGTGTGAGTGCGAGTGCGAGTGCCTGATGCGAGTGTGCGGTGTGATGTGCGAGTGCGAGCGTGAGTGCGAGTGTAAGTGTGAGTGCGAGTGCAATTTTTTTTATTTTTATTTTTTTTTTTTTTTTTGTTTTTTTTGTTTTTTGGTGTTTTTTTGTTTTTTTTTTGTTTTTTTTGCGAGTGCGAATTTGAGTGCGAGTGCGAGTT
>NW_026575077.1:90000-100000 GCF_905146905.1 Nyctereutes procyonoides | reverse complement strand
GAGTGTGAGTGTGAGTGCAATTTTTCTTATTTTTTATTTATTTATTTTTTGTTTTTTTTTTTTGTTTTTTTGTTTATTTTTTTTTGCGAGTGCGATTTTGAGTGCGAGTTCGAGTGCGAGTGTGAGTGCGAGTGCGAGTGTGAGTGTGAGTGCGAGTGCCTGTGCGAGTGTGAGGGTGAGTGCGAGTGCGAGCGTGAGTGCGAGTGTGAGTGTGAGTGCGAGTGTGAGTGCGAGTGCGTGAGTTCGTGTGTGAGTGCGAGTTTGAGTGTGAGTGCGAGTGTGAGTGCGATTGCGAGTGTGAGTGCGAGTGTGATGCGAGTGCAAGTTTGAGTGTGAGTGCGAGTGCGAGTTTGAGTGCGAGTGCGAGTGTGAGTGCGAGTGAGTTTGAGTGCGAGTGTGAGTGCGAGTGTGAGTGCGAGTGCCTGTGCGAGTGTGAGGGTGAGTGCGAGTGCGAGCGTGAGTGCGAGTGCGAGTGCAGGTGTGAGTGCGAGTGCAATTTTTTTATTTTTTATTTATTTTTTTTTTTTTTTTGGGTTTTTTGTTTTTTTTTGTTTTTTGTTTTTTTGCGAGTGCGAATTTGAGTGCGAGTGCGAGATCGAGTGCGAGTGTGAGTGCGAGTGCGAGTGTGAGTGCGTGTGCCTTGTGTGTGTGAGGGTGAGTGCGAGTGCGAGCGTGAGTGCGAGTGCGAGTGTGAATGCGAGTGCGAGTGTGAGTGCGAGTTCGAGTGTGAGGGCAAGTGGGATTTTGAGTGCGATGCGAGTGCGAGAGTGAGTATGAATGCTAGTGCGAGTGTCAGTGCGAGTGTGAGTGCGAGTGCGAGCAAGAGTGCAAGTTTGAGTTTGAGTGCCAGTGCGTGAGTTCGAGTGTGAGTGCGAGTGTGAGTGCGAGTGTGAGCGTGAGTGCGAGTGTGTGTGTGAGTGCAGGTGTGAGTGTGAGTGCGATTGTGAGTGCGAGTGTGAGTGCGAGTGCAATTTTTTTATTTTTATTTTTTTTTTTTGTTTTTTTTTTTTTTGTTTTTTCTTTTTTTTGTTTTTTTGCGAGTGCCATTTTGAGTGCGAGTTCGAGTTCGAGTGTGAGTGCGAGTGCAATTTTTTTATTTTTTTATTTTTTTTGTTTTTTTTGTTTTTTGGTTGTTTTTTTTTTTGTTTTTTTGCGAGTGCGATTTTGAGTGCGAGTGCGAGTTCGAGTGCGATTGTGAGTGCGAGTGTGAGTGTTAGTGCGTAGTGTGACTGCGAGTGCGAGCAAGAGTGCAAGTTTGATTTTGAGTGCGATTGCGTGTGATCGAGTGTGAGTGCGAGTGTGAGTGCGAGTGCGAGTGTGAGTGCGAGTGTGAGTGCGAGTGTGAGTGGGAGTGCGAGCAAGAGTGCAAGTTTGAGTTTGAGTGCGAGTGCGTGTGTTCGAGTGTGAGTGCGAGTGTGAGTGCGAGTGCGAGTGTGAGTGCGAGCGCGAGTGTGAGTGCGAGTGTGAGTGCGAGTGTGTGAGTTCGAGTGTGAGTGCGAGTGTGATTGTGAGTGGGAGAGTGAGTGCGAGTGCGAGTGTGAGTGCGAGTGTGAGTGCGAGTGTGAGTGCGAGTGCGAGCAAGAGTGCAAGTTTGAGTGTGAGTGCGAGTGCGTGAGTTCCAGTGTGAGCGCGAGCGTGTGAGTGCGAGTGTGAGTGAGAGTGCGAGTGTGAGTGCGAGTGTGAGCGTGAGTGGAAGTGTGAGTGCGAGTGTGAGTGCGAGTGCGAGTGGGAGTGGGAGTGCAATTTTTTTTTATTTTTTTTTTTTTTTTGTTTTTTTGTTTTTTGGGTTTTTTTTTTTTTTTTGTTTTTTTGCGAGTGCGATTTTGAGTGCGAGTGCGAGTTCGAGTGCGAGTGTGAGTGTGCGAGGTGTGAGTGTGAGTGCGAGTGTGAGTGCGAGTGTGAGTGCGAGTGCAATTTTTTATTTTTTTTTTTTTTTTTTTGTTTTTTTTGTTTTTTTTGTTTTTTTTTGTTTTTTTTGCGAGTGCGATTTTGAGTGCGAGTGCGAGTTCGAGTGCGAGTGTGAGTGCGAGTGCGAGTGTGAGTGCGAGTGCTGTGCGAGTGTGAGTGAGTGCGAGTGCGAGCGTGAGTGCGAGTGCGAGTGTAGCTGTGAGTGCGAGTGCAATTTTTTCATTTTTTATTTTTTTGTTTTTTTTGTTTTTTGGTTTTTTTTGTTCTTTTTGTTTTTTTTTTGTTTTTTTGCGAGTGCGATTTTGAGTGCGAGTGCGAGTTCGAGTGCGATTGTGAGTGCGAGTGCGAGTGTGAGTGTGAGTGCCAGTGCCTGTGCGAGTGTGAGGGTGAGTGCGAGTGAGTGCGAGTGCGAGTGTGAGTGCGAGTGTGAGTGCGAGTTCGAGTGTGAGGCAGTGTGAGTGCGAGTGCGAGTTGAGAGTGTGAGTGCAGTGTGAGTCGTGTGCAAGTGTGAGTGCGAGTGTGTGAGCGAGTGCAATTTTTTTATTTTTTCATTTTTTTGTTTTTTGTTTTTTTTGTTTTTTTGTTTTTTTTTTGTTTTTTTTTGTTTTTTTGCGAGTGCTATTTTGAGTGCGAGTGCGAGTTCGAGTCCGAGTGTGAGTGTGAGTGTCGAGTGTGAGTGCGAGTCTGAGTGTGAGTGTGAGTGTGAGTGCGAGTGCGTGAGTTCGAGTGTGAGTGCGAGTGTGAGTGCGAGTGTGACTGTGAGTGCGAGTGTGAGTGCGAGTGTGAGTGTGAGTGCGAGTGCGAGTGTGAGTGTGAGTGCGAGTGTGAGTGCGAGTGTGAGTGCGAGTGAGTGCGAGTGTGAGTGTGAGTGCGAGTGTGAGTATGAGTACGAGTGTGAGTGCGAGTGTGAGTGCGAGTGCAATTTTTTATTTTTTTATTTTTTATTTTTTTTTTTTTTTTTCATTGTTTTTTTTTGTTTTTTTGCGAGTGCGATTTTGAATGCGAGTGCCAGTTCGAGTGCGAGTGTGAGTGCGAGTGCGAGTGTGAGTGCGATGCCTGTGCGAGTGTGAGGTGAGTGCGAGTGCGAGCGGGAGTGCGAGTGTAGGTGTGAGTGCGAGTGCAATTTTTTTTATTTTTTTATTTTTTTGTTTTTATTGTTTTTTTTTGGTTTTTGTTTTTTTTGTTTTTTTGTTTTTTTTTGTTTTTTTGCGAGTGCGAATTTGAGTGCGAGTGCGAGTTCGAGTGCGTGTTGAGTGCGAGTGCGAGTTTGAGTGTGACTGCGAGTGCTGTGCGAGTGTGAGTGTGAGTGCGAGTGCGAGTGTGAGTGCGAGTTCGAGTGTGAGGGCAAGTGGAGTTTGAGTGCGAGTGAGAGTGCGAGTGTGAGTGTGAGTGCGAGTGCGTGTGTGAGTGCGAGTGTGAGTGCGAGTGTGAGTGTGAGTGTGAGCGTGAGTGCGAGTGTGAGTGTGAGTGCAGGTGTGAGTGCGAGTGCGAGTGTGAGTGCGAGTGCAATTTTTTTAATTTTTTATTTTTTTGTTTTTTTTGTTTTTTTGTTTTTTGTTTTTTTTTGCTTTTTGTTTTTTTGCGAGTGCGATTTTGAGTGCGAGTGCGAGTTCGAGTGCGAGTGTGAGTGCGAGTGTGAGTGTGAGTGCGAGTGCCTGTGCGAGTGTGAGTGAGTGCGAGTGCGAGCGTGAGTGCGATGCGAGTGTAGGTGTGAGTGCGAGTGCAATTTTTTTATTTTTTTATTTTTTTTGTTTTTTTGTTTTTTTTGTTTTTTTTTTTGTTTTTTTTTTTTTGTTTTTTTTGCGAGTGCGATTTGAGTGCGAGTGCGAGTTCGAGTGTGAGTGCGAGTGTGAGTGCGAGTGCGAGTGTGTGTGGAGGTGAGTGCGAGTGTGAGTGTGAGTGCGAGTGTGAGTGCGAGTGCGAGTGTGAGTGTGAGTGCGAGTGCAATTTTTATTTTATTTTTATTTTTTGTTTATTGTTTTTTGGTTTTTTGTTTTTTTTGTTTTTTTGCGAGTGCGATTTTGAGTGCGAGTGCGAGTTCGAGTGCGAGTGTGAGTGCGAGTGCGAGTGTGAGTGTGAGTGCGAGTGCTGAGTGCGAGTGTGAGTGTGAGTGCGAGTGCGTGAGTTTGAGTGTGAGTGCGAGTGTGAGTTGCGAGTGTGAGTGTGAGTGCGAGTGTGAGTGTGAGTGCGAGTGTGAGTGTGAGTGCGAGTGTGCGAGTGTGAGTGCGAGTGTGCGAGTGTGAGTGCGAGTGTGAGTGCGAGTGCAAGTTTTTTTATTTTTTATTTTTTGTTTATTTGTTTTTTTTGTTTTTGTTTTTTTGTTTTCTGTTCTTTTTGCGAGTGCGATTTTGAGTGCGAGTGCGAGTTCGAGTGCGAGTGTGAGTGCGAGTGCAATTTTTTTATTTTTTATTTTTTTTTTTTTTGTTTTTTTGGGTTTTTTTTTTTTTTTTTGTTTTTTTGCGAGTGCGATTTTGAGTGCGAGTGCGAGTTCGAGTGCGAGTGTGAGTGCGAGTTTGAGTGTGAGTGCGAGTGTGAGTGCGAGTGCGAGTGAGTGCAAGTGTTGAGTGCGAGTGCGAGTGTGAGTGGAGTGCGAGTGTGAGTGCGAGTGTGAGTGTGAGTGCGAGTGTGAGTGTGAGTGTGAGTGCGAGTGTGAGTGCGATGAGTGTGAGTGTGAGTGCGAGTGCAATTTTTTTATTTTTTTTGTTTTTTTGTTTTTTGTTTTTTTTGTTTTTTGTTTTTTTGCGAGTGCGATTTTGAGTGCGAGTGTCGAGTGTGAGTGTGAGTGCGAGTGCGAGTGTGAGTGCGAGTGTGAGTGTGAGTGCGAGTGCAATTTTTTTATTTTTTTATTTTTTTTGTTTTTTTGTTTTTTTGTTTTTTTGTTTTTTTTTGTTTTTTTGCGAGTGCGATTTTGAGTGCGAGTGCGAGTTCGAGTGCGAGTGTGAGTGCGAGTGTGAGTGTGAGTGCGAGTGTGAGTGCGAGTGCGAGGAGTGAGTGCGAGTGCGAGTCGTGAGTGCGAGTGTGAGTGTGAGTGCGAGTGCGATGTGATTGATGTGCTGAGTGCGAGTGTGAGTGTGAGTGCAGTGTGAGTGTGAGTGCGAGTGTCGAGTGTGAGTGTGAGTGCGAGTGCGAGTGTGAGTGCGAGTGTAGGTGTGAGTGCAAGTGCAATTTTTTTATTTTTTTTTATTTTTTTTGTTTTTTTGGGGTTTTTTATCTTTTGTTTTTTTTTTTGCGAGTGCGATTTTGAGTGCGAGTGCGAGTTTGTGTCCGAGTGTGAGTTCGAGTGTGAGTGCGAGTCTGAGTGTCAGTGCGAGTGTGAGTGCGAGTGCGTGAGTTCGAGTGTGAATGCTAGTGTGAGTGCGAGTGTGACTGGGAGTGCGAGTGCGAGCGGGAGTGCGAGTGTAGGTGTGAGTGCGAGTGGAATTTTTTTTATTTTTCTTTTTTTTGTTTTTTATTCTTATTTTTTGTTTTTTTCTGTTTTTTCTTTTTTTTGTGTTTTTTTGCGAGTGCGATTTTGAGTGCGAGTGCGTGTTCGAGTGCGAGTGTGAGTGCAATTATTTTATTTTTTTATTTTTTTTGTTTTTTTAGGGTTTTTTTGTTTTTTTTGTTTTTTTGCGAGTTCGATTTGAGTGCGAGTTCGAGTGCGAGTGTGAGTGCGAGTGCGAGTGTGAGTGCGAGTGTAGGTGTGAGTGCGAGTGCAATTTTTTTTATTTTTTTATTTTATTGTTTTTTTGTTTTTTTTGTTTTTTGTTTTTTTGTTTTTTTCTTGTTTTTTTGCGAGTGCGATTTTGAGTGCGAGGGCGAGTTCGAGTGCGAGGGTGAGTGCGAGTGTGAGTGTGAGTGCGAGTGTGATTGCGAGTGCGAGCAAGAGTGCAAGTTTGAGTTTGAGTGCGAGTGCGTGTGTTCGAGTGTGCGTGCGAGTGTGAGTGCGAGTGTGAGCGTGAGTGCGAGTGTGTGTGTGAGTGCAGGTGTGAGTGTGAGTGCGAGTGCCTGTGCGAGTGTGATGGTGAGTGCGAGTTCGATCGTGAGTGCGAGTGTAGGTGTGAGTGCAAGTGCAATTTTTTTATTTTTTTTTGTTTTTTTGGTTTTTTTTTCTTTCGTTTTTTTTTTGCGAGTGCGATTTTGAGTGCGAGTGCGAGTTCGTGTCCGAGTGTGAGTGGTTCGAGTGTGAGTTCGAGTCTGAGTGTCAGTGCGAGTGTGAGTGCGAGTGCGTGAGTTCGAGTGTGAGTGCGAGTGTGAGTGCGAGTGCGAGTGTAAGTGTGAGTGCGAGTGTGAGTGCGAGTGTGAGTGCGAGTGGGAGTGCGAGTGGAGTGGAGTGAGTGTGAGTGCGAGTTTGAGTGCGAGTGTGAGTGCGAGTGGGAGCGTGAGCGTGAGTGTGAGTGTGAGTGCGAGTGTGAGTATGAGTACGAGTGTGAGAGTGAGTGCGAGTGCAATTTTTAATTTTTTTATTTTTTATTTTTTTTTGTTTATTCTTTTATTTTTTTTTTGTTTTTTTGCCAGTGCAATTTTGAGTGCGAGTGCGAGTTCGAGTGCGAGTGTGAGTGCGAGTGCGAGTGTGAGTGTGAGTGCGAGTGCCTGTGCGAGTGTGAGGGTGAGTGCGAGTCCGAGCGGGAGTGCGAGTGTAGGTGTGAGTGCGAGTGGAATTTTTTTATTTTTATTTTTTTTGGTTTTTTCTTTTTTTTGTTTTTTTCTGTTTTTTCTTTTTTTTGTTTTTTTCGTTTTTTGTTTTTTTGTTTTTTTTTGTTTTTTTTTGTTTTTTTGCGAGTGCGAATTTTAGTGCGAGTGCGAGTGCGAGATCGAGTGCGAGTGCGAGTGTGAGTGAGTGCGAGTGCCTGTGTGTGTGTGAGGGTGAGTGCGAGTGCGAGCGTGAGTGCGACTGCGAGTGTGAATGCGAGTGCGAGTGTGAGTGCGAGTTCGAGTGAGGGCAAGTGGGAGTTTGAGTGCGATTGCGAGAGTGAGTATGAATGCTAGTGCGAGTGTGAGTGCGAGTGCGAGTGTCAGTGCGAGTGCGAGCAAGAGTGCAAGTTTGAGTTTGAGTGCGAGTGCGTGAGTTCGAGTGGGAGTGCGAGTGTGAGTGCGAGTGTCAGCGTGAGTGCGAGCGTATGTGTGAGTGCAGGTGCATGTGTGAGAGTGTGCGATTGTGAGTGCGAGTGTGAGTGCGAGTGCAATTTTTTTTATTTTTTTATTTTTTTTGTTTATTTGGTTTTTTTTTTGTTTTTTTTTTCTTTTTCTTTTTTTGCGAGTGCGATTTTGAGTGCGAGTGCGAGTTCGAGTGCGAGTGTGAGTGCGAGTGCAATTTTTTTATTTTTTTATTTTTTTGTTTCTTTTGTTTTTTCGGGCGTTTTTTTTTGTTTTTTTTTTTGTTTTTTTGCAAGTGCGATTTTGAGTGAGAGTGCGAGTTCGAGTGCGAGTGTGAGTGCGAGTTTGAGTGTTAGTGCGAGTGTGAGTGCGAGCAAGAGTGCAAGTTTGATTTTGAGTGCGAGTGCTTGTGATCGAGTGTGAGTGCGAGTGTGAGTGCGAGTGCGAGTGTGAGTGTGAGTGTGAGCGTGAGTGCGAATGAGAGTGTGAGTGCAGGTGTGAGTGCAAATGCGAGTGCGAGTGTGAGTGCGAGTGCAATTTTTTTAATTTTTTATTTTTTTGTTGTTTTTTTTGTTTTTTTTGTTTTCTTTTTTTTGTTTTTTTTTGTTTTTTTGCGAGTGCGATTTTGAGTGCGAGTGCGAGTTCGAGTGTGAGTGTGAGTGCGAGTGCGAGTGTGAGTGCGAGTGTAGGTGTGAGTGCAAGTGCAATTTTTTTTATTTTTTTATTTTATTGTTTTTTTGTTTTTTTTTTTGTTTTTTTCTTGTTTTTTTGCGAGTGCGATTTTGAGTGCGAGGGCGAGTTAGAGTGCGAGGGTGAGTGCGAGTGTGAGTGTGAGTGCGAGTGTGAGTGCGAGTGCAATTTTTTATTTTTTTATTTTTTATTTATTTTTTCTTTTTTTTCATTGTTTTTTTTTGTTTTTTTGCTAGTGCGATTTTGAATGCGAGTGCCACTTCGAGTGCGAGTGTGAGTGTGAGTGCGAGTGCGAGTGTGAGTGCGAATGCCTGTGCGAGTGTGAGGGTGAGTGCGAGTGCGAGCCGGAGTGCGAGTGTAGGTGTGAGTGCGAGTGCAATTTTTTTTATTTTTTTATTTTTTTTGTTTTTATTGTTTTTTTTTTGGTTTTTGGTTTTTTTTTGTTTTTTTGGTTTTTTTTTGTTTTTTTCCGTGTGCGATTTTGAGTGCGAGGGCGAGTTCGAGTGCGAGGGTGAGTGCGAGTGTGAGTGTGAGTGCGAGTGTGATTGCGAGTGCGAGCAAGAGTGCAAGTTTGAGTTTGAGTGCGAGTGCGTGAGTTCGATTGTGAGTGCGAGTGTGTGTGCGAGTGTGAGCGTGAGTGCGAGTGTGTGTGTGAGTGCAGGTGTGAGTGTGAGTGCGAGTGCCTGTGCGAGTGTGAGGGTGAGTGCGAGTTCGATCGTGAGTGCGAGTGTAGGTGTGAGTGCAAGTGCAATTTTTTTATTTTTTTATTTTTTTTGTTTTTTTGGGTTTTTTTTTCTTTTTTTTTTTTGCGAGTGCGATTTTGAGTGCGAGTGCGAGTTCGTGTCCGAGTGTGAGTGTGAGTGAGTTCGAGTGTGAGTTCGAGTCTGAGTGTCAGTGCGAGTGTGAGTGCGAGTGCGTGAGTTCGAGTGTGAGTGCGAGTGTGAGTGCGAGTGCGTGTGAGTGTGAGTGCGAGTGTGAGTGTGAGTGTGAGTGCGAGTGGGAGTGCAAGTGTGAGTGTGAGTGCGAGTGTGAGTGCGAGTGTGAGTGCGAGTGGGAGCGTGAGTGTGAGTGTGAGTGCGAGTGTGAGTATGAGTACGAGTGTGAGAGTGAGTGCGAGTGCAATTTTTTATTTTTTTATTATTTATTTTTTTTGTTTATTCTTTTTTTTGTTTTTTTTTTGTTTTTTTGCGAGTGCGTTTTTGAGTGCGAGTGCGAGTTCGTGTCCGAGTGTGAGTGTGAGTGAGTTCGAGTGTGAGTGCGAGTCTGAGTGTCAGTGCGAGTGTGAGTGCGTGAGTTCGAGTGTGAGTGCGAGTGTGAGTGCGAGTGCGAGTGTGAGTGTGAGTGCGAGTGTGAGTGTGAGTGTGAGTGCGAGTGGGAGTGCAAGTGTGAGTGTGAGTGCGAGTGTGAGTGCGAGTGTGAGTGCGAGTGGGAGCGTGAGTGTGAGTGTGAGTGCGAGTGTGAGTATGAGTACGAGTGTGAGAGTGAGTGCGAGTGCAATTTTTTATTTTTTTATTTTTTATTTTTTTTTGTTTATTCTTTTTTTTGTTTTTTTTTGTTTTTTTGCGAGTGCATTTTTGAGTGCGAGTGCGAGTTCTAGTGCGAGAGTGAGTGCGAGTGCGAGTGTGAGTGCGAGTGCCTGTGCGAGTGTGAGGGTGAGTGCGAGTGCGAGCGGGAGTGCGAGTGTAGGTGTGAGTGCGAGTGGAATTGTTTTTATTTTTATTTTTTTTGGTGTTTTTTCTTTTTTTTGTTTTTTTCTGTTTTTTCTTTTTTTTGTGTTTTTTTGCGAGTGCGATTTTGAGTGCGAGTGCGTGTTCGAGTGCGAGTGTGAGTGCAATTATTTTATTTTTTATTTTTTTTGTTTTTTTGGGGTTTTTTGTTTTTTTTTTTGTTTTTTTGCGAGTGCGATTTTGAGTGCGAGTTCGAGTTCGAGTGAGAGTGTGAGTGCGAGTGTGAGTGTTAGTGCGAGTGTGAGTGCGAGTGCGAGCAAGAGTGCAAGTTTGATTTTGAGTGCGATTGCGTGTGATCGAGTGTGAGTGCGAGTGCGAGTGCGAGTGTGAGTGTGAGTGTGAGCGTGAGTGCGAGTGTGAGTGTGAGTGCAGGTGTGAGTGCGAGAGCGAGTCTGAGTGTGAGTGCGAGTGCAATTTTTTTAATTTTTAATTTTTTTGTTTTTTTGTTTTTTTTGTTTTTTGTTTTTTTTTGATTTTTTTTTGTTTTTTTGGGAGTGCGATTTTGAGTGCGAGTGCGAGTTCGAGTGCGAGTGTGAGTGCGAGTGCGGATGTGAGTGTGAGTGCGAGTGCCTGTGCGAGTGTGAGGTTGAGTGCGTGTG
>NW_026575077.1:45000-85000 GCF_905146905.1 Nyctereutes procyonoides | reverse complement strand
CGTGAGTTCGAGTGTGAGTGCGAGTGTGAGTGCGAGTGCGAGTGTGAGTGTGAGTGCGAGTGTGAGTGTGAGTGTGAGTGCGAGTGGAGTGCAAGTGTGAGTGTGAGTGCGAGTGTGAGTGCGAGTGTGAGTGCGAGTGCGTGAGTGTGAGTGTGAGTGCGAGTGTGAGTATGAGTACGAGTGTGAGAGTGAGTGCGAGTGCAATTTTTTATTTTTTTATTTTTATTTTTTTTGTTTATTCTTTTTTTTGTTTTTTTTGTTTTTTTGCGAGTGCGTTTTTGAGTGCGAGTGCGAGTTCGAGTGCGAGTGTGAGTGCGAGTGCGAGTGTGAGTGCGAGTGCCTGTGCGAGTGTGAGGGTGAGTGCGAGTGCGAGCGGGAGTGCGAGTGTAGGTGTGAGTGCGAGTGGAATTTTTTTATTTTTTATTTTTTTTGGTTTTTTTTTTTTTTTGTTTTTTTCTGTTTTTTTCTTTTTTTTTGTTTTTTTGCGAGTGCGATTTTGAGTGCGAGTGCGTGTTCGAGTGCGAGTGTGAGTGCAATTATTTTATTTTTTATTTTTTTGTTTTTTTGGGGTTTTTTGTTTTTTTTGTTTTTTTGCGAGTGCGATTTTGAGTGCGAGTTCGAGTTCGAGTGAGAGTGTGAGTGCGAGTGTGAGTGTTAGTGCGAGTGTGAGTGCGAGTGCGAGCAAGAGTGCAAGTTTGATTTTGAGTGCGATTGCGTGTGATCGAGTGTGAGTGCGAGTGCGAGTGCGAGTGTGAGTGTGAGTGTGAGCGTGAGTGCGAGTGTGAGTGTGAGTGCAGGTGTGAGTGCGAGAGCGAGTCTGAGTGTGAGTGCGAGTGCAATTTTTTTAATTTTTAATTTTTTTGTTTTTTTGTTTTTTTTGTTTTTTGTTTTTTTTGTTTTTTTTGTTTTTTTGCGAGTGCGATTTTGAGTGCGAGTGCGAGTTCGAGTGCGAGTGTGAGTGCGAGTGCGGGTGTGAGTGTGAGTGCGAGTGCCTGTGCGAGTGTGAGGTTGAGTGCGAGTGCGAGCGTGAGTGCGATGGTAGGTGTGAGTGCGAGTGCAATTTTTTTTATTTTTTTATTTTTTTTGTTTTGTTTTTTTGTTTTTGTTTTTTTGTTTTTTTTTGTTTTTTTTGTTTTTTTGCGAGTGCGAATTTGAGTGCGAGTGCGAGATCGAGTGCGAGTGTGAGTGCGAGTGTGAGTGAGTGCGAGTGCCTGTGTGTGTGTGAGGGTGAGTGCGAGTGCGAGCGTGAGTGCGACGTGAGTGTGAATGCGAGTGTGAGTGCGAGTTCGAGTGAGGGCAAGTGGGAGTTTTAGTGCGATTGCGAGTGCGAGAGTGAGTATGAATGCTATTGCGAGTGTGAGTGCGAGTGCGAGTGTGAGTGCGAGTACGAGCAAGAGTGCGAGTTTGAGTTTGAGTGCGAGTGCATGAGTTCGAGTGGGAGTGCGATTGTGAGTGCGAGTGTGAGTGCGAGTGTGAGCGTGAGTGCGATTGTGTGTGTGAGTGCAGGTGCGTGTGTGAGAGTGTGCGATTGTGAGTGCGAGTGTGAGTGCGAGTGCAATTTTTTTATTTTTTTATTTTTTTGGTTTTTTGTTTTTTTTGTTTTTTGTTTTTTTGTTTTTTCTTTTTCCTTTTTTTGCGAGTGCGATTTTGAGTGCGAGTGCGAGTTCGAGTGCGAGTGTGAGTGCGAGTGCAATTTTTTTATTTTTTTATTTTTTTGTTTTTTTTTGTTTTTTTGGGCGGTTTTTTTTTTTTTTTTGTTTTTTTGCGAGTGCGATTTTGAGAGTGCGAGTTCGAGTGCGAGTGTGAGTGCGAGTTTGAGTGTTAGTGCGAGTGTGAGTGCGAGTGCGAGCAAGAGTGCAAGTTTGATTTTGAGTGCGAGTGCGTGTGATCGAGTGTGAGTGCGAGTGTGAGTGCGAGTGCGAGTGTGAGTGTGAGTGTGAGCGTGAGTGAGTGCGAGTGCCTGTGCGTGTGTGAGTGCGAGTGTGAGTGTGAGTGCGAGTGTGAGTGGGAGTGCGAGCCAGAGTGCAAGTTTGAGTTTGAGTGCGAGTGCGTGTGTTCGAGTGTGTGTGCGAGTGTGAGTGCGATTGCGAGTGTGAGTGCGAGTGTGAGTTCGAGTGCGAGTGTGAGTGCGAGTGTGAGTGTGAGTGCGAGTGTGAGTGCGAGTGCGAGCAAGAGTGCAAGTTTGAGTGTGAGTGCGAGTGCGTGAGTTCGAGTGTGAGTGCGAGTGTGAGTGCGAGTGTGAGTGTGAGTGCGAGTGTGAGTGCGAGTGTGAGCGTGAGTGGAGTGTGAGTGCGAGTGTGAGTGCGAGTGTGGAGTGGGAGTGCAATTTTTTTATTTTTTTATTTTTTTTGTTTTTTTGTTTTTTTTTTTTGTTTTTTTTGGTTTTTTTGTGTTTTTTGCGAGTGCGATTTTGAGTTCGAGTGCGAGTGTGAGTGCGAGTTGCGAGTGTGAGTTCGAGTGTGTGAGTGTGAGTGCGAGTGTGAGTGCGAGTGTGAGTGCGATGTTATTTATTGTTTCATTTTTTTGTTTTTTTGTTTTTTCTGTTTTTTTGTTTTGTTTGTTTCTTTTGTGTTTTTTTGCGAGTGCGATTGTGAGTGCGAGTGCACGTTCGAGTGCAGTGTGAGTGCGAGTGTGAGTGCGAGTGTGAGTGTGAGTGCGAGTGTGAGATAGTGAGTGCGAGTGCAATTTTTTATTTTTTTATTTTTTATTTTTTTTTGTTTATTCGTTTTTTTTGTTTTTTTTTGTTTTTTTGCGAGTGCGATTTTGAGTGCGAGTGCGAGTTCGAGTGCGAGTGTGAGTGCGAGTGCGAGTGTGAGTGCGAGTGTCCTGTGCGAGTGCGAGCGGGAGTGCGAGTGTAGGTGTGAGTGCGAGTGGAATTTTTTTATTTTTATTTTTTTGGTTTTTTGTTTTTTTTGTTTTTTCTTTTTTTTTTTTTTTGTTTTTTTTTTGCGAGTGCGATTTTGAGTGCAAGTGCGTGTTCGAGTGCGAGTGTGAGTGCAATTTTTTTATTTTTTATTTTTTTTGTTTTTTTGGGGTTTTTTTGTTTTGTTTTGTTTTTTGCGAGTGCGATTTTGAGTGCGAGTTCGAGTTCGACTGAGAGTGTGAGTGCGAGTGTTAGTGCGAGTGTGAGTGCGAGTGCGAGCAAGAGTGCAAGTTTGATTTTGAGTGCGAGTGCGTGTGATCGAGTGTGAGTGCGAGTGCGAGTGCGAGTGTGAGTGTGAGCGTGAGTGCGAGTGTGAGTGTGAGTGCAGGTGTGAGTGCGAGAGCGAGTCTGAGTGTGAGTGCGAGTGCAATTTTTTTAATTTTTATTTTTTTTTTTTTTTTTTTGTTTTTTTTGTTTTTTTTTTTGTTTTTTTGGGAGTGCGATTTTGAGTGCGAGTGCGAGTGCGAGTATGAGTGCGAGTGCGGGTGTGAGTGTGAGTGCGAGTGCCTGTGCGAGTGTGAGGTTGAGTGCGAGTGCGAGCGTGAGTGCGAGGGTAGGTGTGAGTGCGAGCGCAATTTTTTTTATTTTTTTATTTTTTTGTTTTTTTGGGGTTTCTTTTGTTTTTTGTTTTTTTTTGTTTTTTTTTGTTTTTTTGTTGTTTTTTTGCGAGTGCGAATTTGAGTGCGAGATCGAGTGCGATTGTGAGTGCGAGTGCGAGTGTCAGTGAGTGCGAGTGCCTGTGTGTGTGTGAGCGTGAGTGCGAGTGCGAGCGTGAGTTCGACAGTGAGTGTGAATGCGAGTGCGAGTGTGAGTGCGAGTTCGAGTGAGGGCAAGTGGGAGTTTTAGTGCGATTGCGAGTGCGAGAGTGAGTATGAATGCTATTGCGAGTGTGAGTGCGAGTGCGAGTGTGAGTGCGAGTACGAGCAAGAGTGCGAGTTTGAGTTTGAGTGCGAGTCCATGAGTTCGAGGGGGAGTGCGATTGTGAGTGCGAGTGTGAGCGTGAGTGCGATTGTGTGTGTGAGTGCAGGTGCGTGTGTGAGAGTGTGCGATTGTGAGTGCGAGTGTGACTGCGAGTGCAATTTTTTATTTTTTTATTTTTTTTGTATTTGTTTTTTTTGTTTTTTGTTTTTTTTTTGTTTTTTCATTTTTTCCTTTTTTTTGCGAGTGCGATTTAGAGTGTGAGTTCGAGTGCGAGTGTGAGTGCGAGTTTGAGTGTTAGTGCGAGTGTGAGTGCGAGTGCGAGCAAGAGTGCAAGTTTGATTTTGAGTGCGAGTGCGTGTGATCGAGTGTGAGTGCGAGTGTGAGTGCGAGTGCGAGTGTGAGTGTGAGCGTGAGTGCGAATGAGAGTGTGAGTGCAGGTGTGAGTGCAAATGCGAGTGCGAGTGTGAGTGCTAGTGCAGTTTTTTTTAATTTTTTATTTTTTTTTGTTTTTTTTTGTTTTTTTGTTTTTTCTTTTTTTGTTTTTTTTTTGTTTTTTTGCGAGTGCGATTTTGAGTGCGAGTGCAAGTTCGAGTGCGAGTGTGAGTGCGAGTGCAAGTGTGAGTGCGAGTGTAGGTGTGAGTGTGAGTGCAATTTTTTTATTTTTTTATTTTTTTGTTTTTTTGTTTTTTGGGCTTTTTTTTGTTTTTTTGTTTTTCTTTTTTTGCAAGTGCGATTTTGAGTGCGAGGGCGAGTTCGAGTGCGAGTGTGAGTGCGAGTTTGAGTGTTAGTGTGAGAGCGAGCAAGATTGCAATTTTGATTTTGAGTGCGAGTGCGTGTGATCGAGTGTGAGTGGGAGTGTGAGTGCGAGTGTGAGTGTGAGTGTGAGCGTGAGTGCAAATGAGAGTGTGAGTGCAGGTGTGAGTGCAAATGCGAGTGCGAGTGTGAGTGCGAGTGCAATTTTTTTTAATTTTTTATTTTTTTTTGTTTTTTTTTGTTTTGTTTTTTCTTTTTTTGTTTTTTTTTTGTTTTTTTGCGAGTGCGATTTTGAGTGCGAGTTCGAGTGCGAGTGTGAGTGCGAGTGCGAGTGTGAGTGCGAGTGTAGGTGTGAGTACGAGTGCAATTTTTTTTATTTTTTTATTTTATTGTTTTTTTGTTTTTTTGTTTTTTTCTTGTTTTTTTGCGAGTGCGATTTTGAGTGCGAGGGCGAGTTCGAGTGCGAGGGTGAGTGCGAGTGTGAGTGTGAGTGCGAGTGTGATTGCGAGTGCGAGCAAGAGTGCAAGTTTGAGTTTGAGTGCGAGTGCGTGAGTTCGAGTGTGAGTGCGAGTGTGAGTGCGAGTGTGAGTGCGAGTATGAGCGTGAGTGTCAATGCAGGTGTGAGTGTGAGTGCGAGTGCCTGTGCGAGTGTGAGGGTGAGTGCGAGTTCGATCGTGAGTGCGAGTGTAGGTGTGAGTGCAAGTGCAATTTTTTTATTTTTTTATTTTTTTTGTTTTTTTGGGGTTTTTTTTTCTTTTGTTTTTTTTTTTGCGAGTGCGATTTTGAGTGCGAGTGCGAGTTCGTGTCCGAGTGTGAGTGTGAGTGAGTTCGAGTGTGAGTGCGAGTCTGAGTGTCAGTGCGAGTGTGATTGCGAGTGCGTGAGTTCGAGTGTGAGTGCGAGTGTGAGTGCGAGTGCGAGTGTGAGTGCGAGTGCGAGTGTGAGTGCGAGTGTGAGTGCGAGTGGGAGTGCGAGTGTGAGTGTGAGTGCGAATGTGAGTGCGAGTGTGAGTGCGAGTGGGAGCGTGAGCGTGAGTGTGAATGTGAGTGCGAGTCTGAGTATGAGTACGAGTGTGAGAGTGAGTGCGAGTGCAATTTTTTATTTTTTTATTTTTTATTTTTTTTGTTTATTCTTTTTTTTGTTTTTTTTTGTTTTTTTGCGAGTGCGTTTTTGAGTGCGAGTGCGAGTTCGAGTGCGAGTGTGAGTGCGAGTGCGAGTGTGAGTGCGAGTGCCTGTGCGAGTGCGAGCGGGAGTGCGAGTGTAGGTGTGAGTGCGAGTGGAATTTTTTTTATTTTTATTTTTTTTGGTTTTTTTCTTTTTTTGTTTTTTTCTTTTTTTCTTTTTTTGTTTTTTTTGCGAGTGCGATTTGAGTGCGAGTGCGAGTGCGAGTGCGAGTGTGAGTGCAATTATTTTATTTTTTATTTTTTTTGTTTTTTTGGGTTTTTTGTTTTGTTTTGTTTTTTTTGCGAGTGCGATTTTGAGTGCGAGTTCGAGTTTGAGTGAGAGTGTGAGTGCGAGTGTTAGTGCGAGTGTGAGTGCGAGTGCGAGCAAGAGTGCAAGTTTGATTTTGAGTGTGAGTGCGTGTGATCGAGTGTGAGTGCTAGTGCGAGTGCGAGTGTGAGTGTGAGTGTGAGCGTGAGTGCGAGTGTGAGTGTGAGTGCAGGTGTGAGTGCGAGAGCGAGTCTGAGTGTGAGTGCGAGTGCAATTTTTTTAATTTTTATTTTTTTTTGTTTTTTTTGTTTTTTTTTTGTTTTTGTTTTTTTGGCAGTGCGATTTTGAGTGCGAGTGCGAGTTCGAGTGTGAGTGCGAGTGCGGGTGTGGGTGTGAGTGCGAGTGCCTGTGCGAGTGTGAGGTTGAGTGCGAGTGCGAGCGTGAGTGCGAGGGTAGGTGTGAGTGCGAGTCGCAATTTTTTTTATTTTTTTATTTTTTGTTTTTTTGGGGTTTTTTTGTTTTTTGTTTTTTTTTTGTTTTTTTGTTGTTTTTTTGCGAGTGCGAATTTGAGTGCGAGATCGAGTGCGAGTGTGAGTGCGAGTGCGAGTGTCAGTGAGTGCGAGTGCCTGTGTGTGTGTGAGCGTGAGTGCGAGTGCGAGCGTGAGTGCGACAGTGAGTGTGAATGCGAGTGCGAGTGTGAGTGCGAGTTCGAGTGAGGGCAAGTGGGAGTTTTAGTGCGATTGCGAGTGCGAGAGTGAGTATGAATGCTATTGCGAGTGTGAGTGCGAGTGCGAGTGTGAGTGCGAGTACGAGCAAGAGTGCGAGTTTGAGTTTGAGTGCGAGTCCATGAGTTCGAGGGGGAGTGCGATTGTGAGTGCGAGTGGAGTGCGAGTGTGAGCGTGAGTGCGATTGTGTGTGTGAGTGCAGGTGCGTGTGTGAGAGTGTGCGATTGTGAGTGCGAGTGTGAGTGCGAGTGCAATTTTTTTTATTTTTTTATTTTTTTGGTTTTTTTGTTTTTTTTTGTTTTTTTTTTTGTTTTTTCTTTTTTCCTTTTTTGCGAGTGCGATTTTGAGTGCGAGTGCGAGTTCGAGTGCGAGTGTGAGTGCGAGTGCTGAGTTGTGAGTGTTAGTTTTGCGAGTGTCTTTGTTTGTGCGAGTGCGATTGAGTGCGAGTTCGAGTGCGAGTGTGAGTGCGAGTTGAGTGTAGTGCGAGTGTGAGTGCGAGTGCGAGAGTGCAGTTGAGTGTGAGTGCGAGTGCGTGTGATCGAGTGTGAGTGCGAGTGTGAGTGCGAGTGCGAGTGTGAGCGTGAGTGCGAGGTGTGCGAGTGTGAGTGCGAGTGTAGTGTGAGTGCGAGTGCAATTTTTTTATTTTTTTGTTTTTTTTTGTTTTTTTGTTTTTTTTTTTTTTTTTTTTGTTTTTTTGCGAGTGCGATTTTGAGTGCGAGTGCGAGTTCGAGTGCGAGTGCGAGTGCTGTGCGAGTGTGAGTGTGAGTGCGAGTGCCTGTGCGAGTGTGAGGGTGAGTGCGAGTGCTAGCGTGAGTGCGAGTGTAGTGTGAGTGCGAGTGCAATTTTTTGATTTTTATTGTTTTTGGTTTTGTTTTTTTTGTTTCTTTTTTGTATTTTCTTTTTTGTTGTTTTTGCGAGTGCGATTTTGAGTGCGAGTGCGAGTGTCGAGTGTGAGTGCGAGTGTGAGTGCGAGTGCGAGTGTGTGTGTGAGCGTGAGTGCGAGTGTGAGTGTGAGTGCAATTTTTTTATTTTTTATTTTTTTTTTTTTTGTTTTTTTGTTTTTTGTTTTTTTTTTGTTTTTTTTTTGTTTTTTTGCGAGTGCGATTTTGAGTGCGAGTGCGAGTTCGAGTGTGAGTGCGAGTGTGAGTGTGAGTGCGAGTGCCTGTGCGAGTGTGAGGTGAGTGCGAGTGCGAGTGTGAGTGCGAGTGTGAGTGCGAGTGCGAGTGTGAGTGCGAGTGCGAGTGTGAGTGCGAGTTGTGAGTGTGAGTGCGAGTGTGAGTGCGAGTGCGAGTGTGAGTGCGAGTGTGAGTGTGAGTGCGAGTGTGAGTGTGAGTGCGAGTGCGAGTGTGAGTGCGAGTGCGAGTGTGAGTGCGAGTGTGAGTGCGAGTGCGAGAGTGCAGTTTGAGTGTGAGTGCGAGTGCGAGTGTGAGTGATGAGTGTGAGTGCGAGTGTGAGTGCGAGTGTGAGTGCGAGTGCTGTGCGAGTGTGAGGTGAGTGCGAGTGCGAGCGTGAGTGCGAGTGTAGGTGTGAGTGCGAGTGCAATTTTTTATTTTTTTATTTTTTTTTTTTTTTTTTTTTTTGTTTTTTTTTTTTTTGTTTTTTTTTTGTTTTTTTGCGAGTGCGATTTTGAGTGCGAGTGCGAGTTCGAGTGCGAGTGTGAGTGCGAGTGTGAGTGTGAGTGTGAGTGCGAGTGTGAGTGCGAGTGCAGTGAGTGTGAGTGCGAGTGCGTGAGTCGAGTGTGAGTGCGAGTGTGAGTGCGAGTGCGAGTGTGAGCGTGAGTGCGAGTGTGAGTGTGAGTGCAGTGTGAGTTGAGTGCGAGTGTGAGTGCGAGTGAGTGCGAGTGCAATTTTTTATTTTTTTATTTTTTATTTTTTTTGTTTATTCTTTTTTTTGTTTTTTTTGTTTTTTTGCGAGTGCGTTTTGAGTGCGAGTGCGAGTTGAGTGCGAGTGTGAGTGCGAGTGCGAGTGTGAGTGCGAGTGTGAGTGCGAGTGCGAGTGTGAGGGTGGAGTGTGTGTGCGAGTGCGAGTGTGAGTGCGAGTGTGAGTGTGAGTGCGAGTGGAATTTTTTTTATTTTTTATTTTTTTTGTTTTTTTTTTTTTTTTTGTTTTTTTTGTTTTTTTTGCGTGTGCGATTTTGAGTGCGAGTGCGATTTTGAGTGCGAGTGTTCGAGTGCGAGTGTGAGTGCAATTTTTTTATTTTTTATTTTTTTTGTTTTTTTGGTGTTTTTTTGTTTTTTTTTTTTTGTTTTTTTGCGAGTGCGATTTTGAGTGCGAGTGCGAGTTCGAGTGCGAGTGTGAGTGCGAGTGTGAGTGCGAGTTGAGTGTTAGTGCGAGTGTGAGTGCGAGTGCGAGCAAGAGTGCAAGTTTGATTTTGAGTGCGAGTGCGTGTGATCGAGTGTGAGTGCGAGTGTGAGTGCGAGTGTGAGTGTGAGTGTGAGCGTGAGTGCGAGTGAGTGTGAGTGCAGTGCGAGTTGAGTGCGAGTGCGAGTGCGAGTGAGTTGAATGCGAGTGCTGAGTGTGAGTGCGAGTCTGAGTGCGAGTGTGAGTGCGAGTGCGAGTGTGAGTGAGTGCGAGTGCCTGTGTGTGTGTGAGGGTGAGTGCGAGTGCGAGCGTGAGTGCGACGTGAGTGTGAATGCGAGTGCGAGTGTGAGTGCGAGTTCGAGTGAGGGCAGTGGGAGTTGAGTGCGATTGCGAGTGCGAGTGAGTATGAATGCTAGTGCGAGTGTGAGTGCGAGTGCGAGTGCGAGTGCGAGTGTGAGTGTGAGTGCGAGTGCGAGTGTCGAGTGTGAGTGCGAGTGTGAGTGCGAGTGCGAGTGTGAGTGCGAGTGTGAGTGCGAGTGCGAGTGCGAGTGTGAGTGCGAGTGCAATTTTTTTATTTTTTTATTTTTTTTTTGTTTTTTTTGTTTTTTTGTTTTTTTGTTTTTTTTTGTTTTTTTGCGAGTGCGATTTTGAGTGTGAGTGCGAGTGTGAGTGTGAGTGCGAGTGTGAGTGCGAGTGCGAGCAGAGTGCAAGTTTGAGTTTGAGTGCGAGTGCGTGAGTGTCGAGTGTGAGTGTGAGTGCGAGTGCGAGTGTGAGTGCGAGTGTGAGCGTGAGTGCGAGTGTGAGTGTGAGTGCAGTGTGAGTGCGAGTGTGAGTGCGAGTGTGAGTGCGAGTGCAATTTTTTTATTTTTTTATTTTTTGTTTTTTTGTTTTGTTTTTTTTTTTGTTTTTTGTTTTTTTGCGAGTGCGATTTTGAGTGCGAGTGCGAGTTCGAGTGCGAGTGTGAGTGTGCGAGTGTGAGTGCGAGTGCCTGTGCGAGTGTGAGTGAGTGCGAGTGCGAGCGTGAGTGCGAGTGCGAGTGTAGGTGTGAGTGCGAGTGCAATTTTTTTATTTTTTTTTTTTTGTTTTTTTTTGTTTTTTTTGTTTTTTGTTTTTTTGTTTTTTTTTTTGTTTTTTTGCGAGTGCGAATTTGAGTGCGAGTGCGAGTTCGAGTGCGAGTGTGAGTGCGAGTGTGAGTGTGAGTGCGAGTGCCTGTGCGAGTGTGAGGGTGAGTGCGAGTGCGAGTGTGAGTGCGAGTGTGAGTGCGAGTGCGTGAGTGTCGAGTGTGAGTGCGAGTGTGAGTGCGAGTGTGAGTGCGATTGCGAGTGTGAGTGCGAGTGTGAGTGTGAGTGCGAGTGTGAGTGCGAGTGCGAGCAAGAGTGCAAGTTTGAGTGTGAGTGCGAGTGCGAGTGTGAGTGCGAGTGAGTGTGAGTGCGAGTGTGAGTGCGAGTGTGAGTGCGATGTGAGTGCGAGTGTGAGGGTGAGTGCGAGTGCGAGCGTGAGTGCGAGTGTAGGTGTGAGTGCGAGTGCAATTTTTTTATTTTTTATTTTTTTGTTTTTTTTTTTTTTTGTTTTCTGTTTTTTGTTTTTTTTGTTTTTTTGCGAGTGCGATTTTGAGTGCGAGTGCGAGTTCGAGTGCGAGTGTGATTGCGAGTGTGAGTGTGAGTGCGAGTGTGAGTGCGAGTGCTGAGTGCAAGAGTGCAAGTTTGATTTGAGTGCGAGTGCGTGAGTTCGAGTGTGAGTGCGAGTGTGAGTGCGTGAGTGCGAGTGTGAGTGTGTGAGTGTGAGTGCGAGTGTGATGTGTGAGTGTTATTTTTTATTTTTTTATTTTTTTGTTTTTGTTTTTTTGATTTGTTTTTTTGCGAGTGCGATTTTGAGTGCGAGTGCGAGTTCGAGTGCGTTGTGAGTGCGAGTGTTTTAGTGTTTTTGATGTTTGCGTGTGAGTGTGTTGCGAGTGCGATTTGAGTGCGAGTGCGAGTTCGAGTGCGAGTGTGAGTGCGAGTTCGAGTGTGAGTGCGAGTGCGAGTGTGTGCGAGTGTGAGTGCGAGTGCGAGTGTGAGTGCGAGTGAGTGCGAGTGTGAGTGCGAGTGCAATTTTTTTATTTTTTATTTTTTTTGTTTTTTTGTTTTGTTTTTTTTTTTTGTTTTTTTTTTTTTGTTTTTTTGCGAGTGCGATTTTGAGTGCGAGTGCGAGTTCGAGTGCGAGTGTGAGTGCGAGTGCGAGTGTGAGTGCAATTTTTTTTATTTTTTATTTTTTTTGTTTTTTTTGTTTTTTTTGTTTTTTTTTTTTGTTTTTTTGCGAGTGCGATTTTGAGTGCGAGTGCAGTTCGAGTGCGAGTGTGAGTGCGAGTGTGAGTGTTGAGTGTGCGAGTGTGAGTGCGAGTGCGAGCAAGAGTGCAAGTTTGATTTTGAGTGCGAGTGCGTGTGATCGAGTGTGAGTGCGAGTGTGAGTGCGAGTGCGAGTGTGAGTGTGAGTGTGAGCGTGAGTGCGAGTGTGAGTGTGAGTGCAAGTGGAGTTTGAGTGCGATTGCGAGTGCGATGATTTTTGTATTTTTTGTTTTTTTGTTTTTGTTTTTCTTTTTGTGTTTTTTGAGTGCGAGTGCGAGTGTCGAGTGCGAGTGTGAGTGCGAGTGCGAGTGTGAGTGCGAGTGCGAGTGTGAGTGTGAGTGTGAGTGCGAGTGCGAGTGTGAGTGCGAGTGCGATTTTTTTTGTTTTATTTTTGATTGTTTGTTGATTTGTTTTTTCTGTGTTTTTGTGAATTGCGAGTGCGAGTGTGAGTGCGAGTGCGAGTTGAGGTGCGAGTGGGAGTTTGAGTGCGATTGCGAGTGCGAGAGTGAGTATGATGCTAGTGCGAGTGTGAGTGCGAGTGCGAGTGCGAGTGTGAGTGTGAGTGTGAGTGCGAGTGTGAGTGTGAGTGCGAGTGTGAGTGCAGTGAGTGCGAGTGCGAGTGTGAGTGCAAGTGCAATTTTTTTTAATTTTTTATTTATTTTTTTTGTTTTTTCTGTTTTTTGTAGTTTTGTTTTTTCTTTTTTTTGCGAGTGCGATTTTGAGTGTGAGTGCGAGTGTGAGTGTGAGTGCGAGTGTGAGTGCGAGTGCGAGCAAGAGTGCAAGTTTGAGTTTGAGTGCGAGTGCGTGAGTTCGAGTGTGAGTGCGAGTGTGAGTGCGAGTGCGAGTGTGAGTGCGAGTGTGAGCGTGAGTGCGAGTGTGTGTGTGAGTGCAGGTGTGAGTGTGTGCGAGTGTGATGCGAGTGTGATTGCGAGTGCAATTTTTTTATTTTTTTTTTTTTGTTTTTTTTGTTTTTTTTTGTTTTTTTTTGCTTTTTTGTTTTGGAGTGCGATTTGAGTGCGAGTGCGAGTTGAGTGCGAGTGCGAGTGAATGCGAGTGTGAGTGCGAGTGCAATTTTTTTATTTTTTATTTTTTTTGTTTTTTTTGTTTTTTTTTGTTTTTTTTTTTTTTTTTGTTTTTTTGCGAGTGCGATTTTGAGTGCGAGTGCGAGTTCGAGTGCGAGTGTGAGTGCGAGTGTGAGTGTGAGTGCGAGTGCCGGTGCGAGTGTGAGTTTGAGTGCGAGTGCGAGCGTGAGTGCGAGTGCGAGTGCAGGTGTGAGTGCGAGTGCAATTTTTTTATTTTTTTACTTTTTGTTTTTTTTTGTTTTTTTCGTTTTTTCTTTTTTTTTGTTTTTTTTTGCGAGTGCGAATTTGAGTGCGAGTGCGAGATCGAGTGCGAGTGTGAGTGCGAGTGCGAGTGTGAGTGTGTGCGAGTGCCTGTGTGTGTGTGAGGGTGAGTGCGAGTGCGAGCGTGAGTGCGAGTGCGAGTGTGAATGCGAGTGTGAGTGCGAGTTCGAGTGTGAGGCAAGTCGGAGTTTGAGTGCGAGTGCGAGAGTGAGTATGAATGCTAGTGCGAGTGTGAGTGCGAGTGCGAGTGTGAGTGCGAGTGCGAGCAAGAGTGCAAGTTTGAGTGTGAGTGCGAGTGCGTGAGTTCGAGTGGGATTGCGAGTGTGAGTGCGAGTGTGAGTGCGAGTGTGAGCGTGAGTGCGAGTGTGTGTGAGTGCAGGTGTGAGTGTGAGTGCGATTGTGAGTGCGAGTGTGAGTGCGAGTGCAATTTTTTCATTTTTTTATTTTTTTTGTTTTTTTTTTGTTTTTTCGGCGTTTTTTTTTTGTTTTTTTGCGAGTGTGATTTTGAGTGCGAGTGCGAGTTCCAGTGCGAGTGTGAGTGCGAGTGTGAGAGTTAGTGCGAGTGTGAGTGCGAGTGCGAGCAAGAGTGCAAGTTTGAGTTTGAGTGCGAGTGCGTGAGTTCGAGTGTGAGTGCGAGTGTGAGTGCGAGTGCAATTTTTTTCATTTTTTTATTTTTTTTGTTTTTTTTTGTTTTTTTTTGTTTTTTCTTTTTTTTGTTTTTTTGCAAGTGTGATTTTGAGTGCGAGTGCGAGTTCGAGTGCGAGTCTGAGTGCGAGTGCAATTTTTATTTTATTTTTTTGTTTTTTGGGCGGTTTTTTTGTTTATTTTGTTTTTTTTGCGAGTGCGATTTTCAGTGCGAGTGCGAGTTCGAGTGCGAGTGTGAGTGCGAGTTTGAGTGTTAGTGCGAGTGTGAGTGCGAGTGCGAGCAAGATTGCAAGTTTGATTTTGAGTGCGAGTGCGTGTGATCGAGTGTGAGTGCGTGTGTGAGTGCGAGTGCGAGTGTGAGTGTGAGCGTGAGTGCGAGTGTGAGTGTGAGTGCAGTTGTGAGTGCGAGTGCAAGTGTGAGTGCGAGTGCAATTTTTTTTAATTTTTTATTTTTTTGTTTTTTTGTTTTTTGTTTTTTTTTGTTTTTTTTTGTTTTTTTGCGAGTGCGATTTTGAGCGCGAGTGCGAGTTCGAGTGCGAGTGTGAGTGCGAGTGTGAGTGTGAGTGCGAGTGCCTGTGCGAGTGTAGGTGTGAGTGCGAGTGCAATTTTTTTAATTTTTTATTTTTTGTTTTTTTTTGTTTTTTTTGTTTTTGTTTTTTTGTTTTTTGTTTTTTTTGTTTTTCTGCGAGTGCGAATTTGAGTGCGAGTTCGATGCGGAAGCGAGTGTGAGTGCGAGTGCCTGTGCGACTGTGAGGTTGAGTGCGAGTGCGAGCGTGAGAGCGAGTTCGAGTGTGAGGGCAAGTGGAGTTTGAGTGCGAGTGAGAGTGCGAGTGTGACGGTGAGTGCCAGTGCGAGTGTGAGTGCGAGTGTGAGTGCGAGTGCAATTTTTTTTATTTTTTTATTTTTTTGTTTTTTTGTTTTTTGTTTTTTGTTTTTTTTTGCTTTTTGTTTTTTTGCGAGTGCGATTTTGAGTGCGAGTGTGAGTTCGAGTGCGAGTGTGAGTGCAAGTGCGAGTGTGAGTGTGAGTGCGAGTGCCTGTGCGAGTGTGAGGTTGAGTGCGAGTGTGAGCGTGAGAGCGAGTGCGAGTGCAGGTGTGAGTGCGAGTGCAATTTTTTTATTTTTTATTTTTTTTTTTTGTTTTTTTTGTTATTTGTTTTTTTTGTTTTTTTGTTATTTTTTTTGTTTTTTTGCGAGTGCGAATTTGAGTGCGAGTGCGAGATCGAGTGCGAGTGTGAGTGCGAGTGTGAGTGTGAGTGTGAGTGCGAGTGCCTGTGTGTGTGTGAGGGTGAGTGCGAGTGCGAGCGTGAGTGCGAGTGTGAATGCGAGTGCGAGTGTGAGTGCGAGTTCGAGTGTGAGGGCAAGTGGGAGTTTGAGTGCGAGTGAGAGTGCGAGTGTGAGTGTGAGTGCGAGTGTGAGTGCGAGTGTGAGTGCGAGTGCAATTTTTTATTTTTTTGTTTTTTTGTTTTTTGGATGTTTTTTGTTTTTTTTTGTTTTTTTGCGAGTGCGATTTTTAGTGCGAGTGCAGTTCGAGTGCGAGTGTGAGTGCGAGTGCGAGTGTAGGTGTGAGTGCGAGTGCAATTTTTTTATTTTTTTGTTTTTTTTTGTTTTTTTTGGTTTTTTTTTTTTTTTTTTTTTGTTTTTTTGCGAGTGCGTTTTGAGTCCGAGGGCAAGTTCGAGTGCGAGTGTGAGTGCGAGTGTGAGTGTGAGTGCGAGTGTGAGTGCGAGTGCGAGCAAGAGTGCAAGTTTAGTTTGAGTGCGAGTGCGTGAGTCGAGTTGAGTGGGAGTGTGAGTGCGAGTGCGAGTGTGAGTGCGAGTGTGTGCGTGAGTGCGAGTGTGTGTGTGAGTGCAGTGTGATTGTGAGTGCGAGTGTGAATGCGAGTGTGGATGCGAGTGCAATTTATTTATTTTTTTATTTTTTTTTGTTTTTTGTTTTTTTTTTTTCTTTTTTGTTTTTTTGCGAGTGCGATTTTGAGTGCGAGTTCGAGTGCGAGTGTGAGTGCGAGTGTGAGTGTGAGTGCGAGTGCGTGTGCGAGTGTGAGGTTGAGTGCGAGTGCGAGCGTGAGTGCGAGTGCGAGTGCAGGTGTGAGTGCGAGTGCAATTTTTTTTATTTTTTTATTTTTTTTGTTTTTTTTGTTTTTTTTGTTTTTTTTGTTTTTTTTTGTTTTTTTTGCGAGTGCGATTTTGAGTGCGAGTGCGAGTTCGAGTGCGAGTGTGAGTGCGAGTGCGAGTGTGAGTGTGAGTGCGAGTGCCTGTGTGAGTGTGAGGGTGAGTGCGTGTGCGAGCGTGATTGCGAGTGCGAGTGTGAATGCGAGTGCGAGTGTGAGTGCGAGTTCGAGTGAGGGCAAGTGGGAGTTTGAGTGCGATTGTGAGTGCGAGTGAGTATGAATGCTAGTGCGAGTGTGAGTGCGAGTGCGAGTGTGAGTGCGAGCAAGAGTGCAAGTTTGAGTTTGAGTGCGAGTGCGTGAGTTCGAGTAGGAGTGCGATGTGAGTGTGAGTTCGAGAGTGAGTGCGAGTGTGAGCGTGAGTGCGAGTGTGTGTGTGAGTGCAGGTGTGAGTGTGAGTGCGATTGTGAGTGCAATTTTTTTATTTTTATTTTTTTTGTTTTTTTTTGTTTTTTTTTCTTTTTTTTGTTTTTTTTGCGAGTGCGATTGTGAGTGCGAGTGTGAGTTCGAGTGCAATTTTTTTATTTTTTTTATTTTTTTTTGTATTTTTTGGGGTTTATTTTTTTTTTATTTGCGAGTGCGATTTTGAGTGCGAGTTCGAGTGTGAGTGCGAGTGTGAGTGTTAGTGCGAGTGTGAGTGCGAGTGCGAGCAAGAGTGCAAGTTTGATTTTGAGTGCGAGTGCGTGTGATCGAGTGCGAGTGCGAGTGTGAGTGCGAGTGTGAGTGTGAGTGCGAGTGTGTGTGTGAGTGCAGGTGTGAGTGTGAGTGCGAGTGTGAATCGAGTGTGAGTGCGAGTGCAATTTTTTTTTTGTTTTTTTTGTTTTTTTTGCGAGTGCGAATTTGAGTGCGAGTGGAGTTCGAGTGCGAGTGTGAGTGCGAGTCCTGTGCGAGTGTGAGGGTGAGTGTGAGTGCGAGCGTGAGTGTGAGTGTGAATGCGAGTGCGAGTGTGAGTGCGAGTTCGAGTGAGGGCAAGTGGGAATTTGAGTGCTAGTGAGAGTGCGAGTGCGAGTGTGAGTGCGAGTGCGAGTGCGAGTGCGAGTGTGAGTGCGAGTGCTGTGCGAGTGTGAGGGTGAGTGCGAGTGCTAGCGTGAGTGCGAGTGTAGGTGTGAGTGCGAGTGCAATTTTTTTATTTTTTTATTTTTTTTTTTTTTGTTTTTTTTGTTTTTTTTTTTTTGTTTTTTTTTTTTGTTTTTTTGCGAGTGCGATTTTGAGTGCGAGTGCGAGTGTGAGTGCGAGTGTGAGTGCGAGTGCGAGTGTGTGTGGAGCGTGAGTGCGAGTGTGAGTGTGAGTGCGGTGGAGTCGAGTGCGAGTGCGAGTGTGAGTGTGAGTGCAATTTTTCTTAATTTTTTATTTTTTATTTTTTTGTTTTTTTTTTTTTGTTTTTTTTTGTTTTTTTTTTTTGCGAGTGCGATTTTGAGTGCGAGTTCGAGTGCGAGTTGAGTGCGAGTGCGAGTGTGAGTGTGAGTGCGAGTGCCTGTGCGAGTGTGAGGGTGATGCGAGTGCGAGCGTGAGTGCGAGTGTGAGTGTGATTGCGAGTGTGAGTGCGTGTGCGTGAGTTCGTGTGTGAGAGCGAGTTTGAGTGTGAGTGCGAGTGTGAGTGCGATTGCGAGTGTGAGTGCGAGTGCGAGCAAGAGTGCAAGTTTGAGTGTGAGTGCGAGTGCGAGTGTGAGTGCGAGTGAGTGTGAGTGTGAGGTGAGTTTGAGTGCGAGTGTGAGTGCGAGTGTGAGTGCGAGTGCCTGTGCGAGTGTGAGGGTGAGTGCGAGTGCGAGCGTGAGTGCGAGTGCGAGTGCAGGTGTGAGTGCGAGTGCAATTTTTTTATTTTTTATTTATTTATTTATTTTTTTTTGGGGGGTTTTGTTTTTTTTTGCTTTTTTGTTTTTTTGCGAGTGCGAATTTGAGTGCGAGTGCGAGATCGAGTGCGAGTGTGAGTGCGAGTGCGAGTGTGAGTGCGTGTGCCTTGTGTGTGTGAGGGTGAGTGCGAGTGCGAGCGTGAGTGCGAGTGCGAGTGTGAATGCGAGTGCGAGTGTGAGTGCGAGTTCGAGTGTGAGGGCAAGTGGGATTTTGAGTGCGACTGCGAGTGCGAGAGTGAGTATGAATGCTAGTGCGAGTGTCAGTGCGAGTGTGAGTGCGAGTGCGAGCAAGAGTGCAAGTTTGAGTTTGAGTGCCAGTGCTTGAGTTCGAGTGTGAGTGCGAGTGTGAGTGCGAGTGTGAGCGTGAGTGCGAGTGTGTGTGTGAGTGCAGGTGTGAGTGTGAGTGCGATTGTGAGTGCGAGTGTGAGTGCGAGTGCAATTTTTTTATTGTTTATTTTTTTTTTTTTTGTTTTTTCTTTTTTTTGTTTTTTCTTTTTTTTGTTTTTTTGCGAGTGCCATTTTGAGTGCGAGTTCGAGTTCGAGTGTGAGTGCGAGTGCAATTTTTTTATTTTTTTATTTTTTTTGTTTTTTTTGTTTTTTGGGGTTTGTTTTTTTTTGTTTTTTTGCGAGTGCGATTTTGAGTGCGAGTGCGAGTTCGAGTGCGATTGTGAGTGCGAGTGTGAGTGTTAGTGGTAGTGTGACTGCGAGTGCGAGCAAGAGTGCAAGTTTGATTTTGAGTGCGATTGCGTGTGATCGAGTGTGAGTGCGAGTGTGAGTGCGAGTGCGTGTGTGAGTGCGAGTGTGAGTGCGAGTGTGAGTGGAGTGCGAGCAAGAGTGCAAGTTTGAGTTTGAGTGCGAGTGCGTGTGTTCGAGTGTGAGTGCGAGTGTGAGTGCGATTGCGAGTGTGAGTGCGAGTGCGAGTGTGAGTGCGAGTGTGAGTGCGAGTGTGTGAGTTCGAGTGTGAGTGCGAGTGTGATTGTGAGTGCGAGTGAGTGCGAGTGCGAGTGTGTGCGAGTGTGAGTTGAGTGCGAGTGTGAGTGCGAGTGCGGCAAGAGTGCAAGTTTGAGTGTGAGTGCGAGTGCGTGAGTTCCAGTGTGAGCGAGCGAGCGTGTGAGTGCGAGTGTGAGTGAGAGTGCGAGTGTGAGTGCGAGTGTGAGCGTGAGTGGAAGTGTGAGTGCGAGTGTGAGTGCGAGTGCGAGTGGGAGTGGAGTGCAATTTTTTTATTTTTTTATTTTTTTTGTTTTTTTTTGTTTTTTGTTTTTTTTTTTTGTTTTTTGTTTTTTGCGAGTGCGATTTTGAGTGCGAGTGCGAGTTCGAGTGCGAGTGTGAGTGCGATTGCGAGTGTGAGTTCAGGTGTGAGTGTGAGTGCGAGTGTGAGTGCGAGTGCAATTTTTTTATTTTTCATTTTTTTGTTTTTTTGTTTTTTTGTTTTTTTTGTTTTTTTTTGTTTTTTTTTGCGAGTGCGATTTTGAGTGCGAGTGCGAGTTCGAGTGCAGTGTGAGTGCGAGTGCGATTGTGAGTGCGAGTGCCTGTGCGAGTGTGAGTGTGAGTGCGAGTGCGAGCGTGAGTGCGAGTGCGAGTGTAGCTGTGAGTGCGAGTGCAATTTTTTCATTTTTTTATTTTTTTTGTTTTTTTGTTTTTTGTTTTTTTTGTTTTTTTGTTTTTTTTTGTTTTTTTGCGAGTGCGAATTTGAGTGCGAGTGCGAGTTCGAGTGCGATTGTGAGTGCGAGTGCAGTGTGAGTGTGAGTGCAGTGCCTGTGCGAGTGTGAGGGTGAGTGCGAGCGTGAGTGCGAGTGCGAGTGTGAAGGGAGTGCGAGTGTGAGTGCGAGTTCGAGTGTGAGCGCAAGTGGGAGCTTGAGTGCGATTGCGAGTTCGAGAGTGAGTGTCAGTGCTAGTGTGAGTGCGTGTGCAAGTGTGAGTGCGAGTGTGTGAGCGAGTGCAATTTTTTTATTTTTTCATTTTTTTGTTTTTTGTTTTTTTTGCTTTTTTTGTTTTTTTTTTGTTTTTTTTGTTTTTTTGCGAGTGCTATTTTGAGTGCGAGTGCGAGTTCGAGTCCGAGTGTGAGTGTGAGTTCGAGTGTGAGTGCGAGTCTGAGTGTGAGTTTGAGTGTGAGTGCGAGTGCGTGAGTTCGAGTGTGAGTGCGAGTGTGAGTGCGAGTGTGACTGGGAGTGCGAGTGTGAGTGCGAGTGTGAGTGTGAGTGAGAGTGCGAGTGTGAGTGCGAGTGTGAGTGCGAGTGTGAGTGCAGTGGGAGCGTGAGTGCGAGTGTGAGTGTGAGTGCGAGTGTGAGTATGAGTACGAGTGTGAGTGCGAGAGTGAGTGCGAGTGCAATTTTTTATTTTTTATTTTTTTTTTTTTTCTTTTTTTTCATTGTTTTTTTTTGTTTTTTTGCGAGTGCGATTTTGAATGCGAGTGCCAGTTCGAGTGCGAGTGTGAGTGCGAGTGCGAGTGTGAGTGCGATGCTGTGCGAGTGTGAGGGTGAGTGCGAGTGCGAGCGGAGTGCGAGTGTAGGTGTGAGTGCGAGTGCAATTTTTTTATTTTTTTATTTTTTTGTTTTATTGTTTTTTTTGGTTTTTGTTTTTTTTGTTTTTTTGTTTTGTTTTTTTGCGAGTGCGATTTTGAGTGCGAGTGCGAGTTCGAGTGCGTTTGAGTGCGAGTGCGAGTTTGAGTGTGAGTGCGAGTGCCTGTGCGAGTGTGAGGTGAGTGCGAGTGCGAGTGTGAGTGCGAGTTGAGTGTGAGTGCGAGTGGAGTTGTGAGTGCGAGTGTGAGTGCGAGTGTGAGTGTGAGTGCGAGTGCGTGTGTGAGTGCGAGTGTGAGTGCGAGTGTGAGTGTGAGTGTGAGCGTGAGTGCGAGTGTGAGTGTGAGTGCAGTGTGAGTGCGAGTGCGAGTGTGAGTGCGAGTGCAATTTTTTTAATTTTTTATTTTTTTGTTTTTTTGTTTTTTTGTTTTTTTTTTTTTGCTTTTTGTTTTTTTGCGAGTGCGATTTTGAGTGCGAGTGCGAGTTCGAGTGCGAGTGTGAGTGCGAGTGTGAGTGTGAGTGCGAGTGCCTGTGCGAGTGTGAGTTGAGTGCGAGTGCGAGCGTGAGTGCGAGTGCGAGTGTAGGTGTGAGTGCGAGTGCAATTTTTTTATTTTTTTATTTTTTTTGTTTTTTTGTTTTTTTTGTTTTTTTTTTTTGTTTTTTTTTTTTTGTTTTTTTTGCGAGTGCGATTTTGAGTGCGAGTGCGAGTTCGAGTGTGAGTGCGAGTGTGAGTGCGAGTGCGAGTGTGTGAGTGGAGCGTGAGTGCGAGTGTGAGTGTGAGTGCAGGTGTGAGTGCGAGTGCGAGTGTGAGTGTGAGTGCAATTTTTCTTAATTTTTTATTTATTTATTTTTTTTTTTTTGTTTTTTGTTTTTTTTTGTTTTTTTTGTTTTTTTGCGAGTGCGATTTTGAGTGCGAGTGCGAGTTCGAGTGTGAGTGCGAGTGCGAGTGTGAGTGTGAGTGCGAGTGCCTGTGCGAGTGTGAGGGTGAGTGCGAGTGCGAGCGTGAGTGCGAGTGTAGTGTGAGTGCGAGTGCAATTTTTTATTTTTTATTTTTGTTTTTTGTTTTTGGTTTTTTGTTTTTTGTTGTTTTTTGCGAGTGTTTTGAGTGTGAGTGCGAGTTGCGTGTGAGTGTGAGTGCGAGGTGCGAGTGTGAGTGCGAGTGCGAGTGTGAGTGCGAGTGTGAGTGCGAGTGCAATTTTTTTATGTTTTTATTTTTTTGTTTTTTGGTTGTTTTTGTTTGTTTTTGTGTTTTTTGAGTTCGTGTTGTTTTGCGAGTGCGATTGTGAGTGCGAGTGCGAGTGTCGAGTGCGAGTGTGAGTGCGAGTGCAATTTTTTATTTTTTTATTTTTTTGTTTTTTTGTTTTTTTGGGTTTTTTTTGTTTTTTTTTTGTTTTTTTGCGAGTGCGATTTTGAGTGCGAGTGCGAGTTCGAGTGCGAGTGTGAGTGCGAGTTGAGTGTAGTGCGAGTGTGAGTGCGAGTGCGAGCAAGAGTGCAGTTTGAGTTTGAGTGCGAGTGCGTGTGATCGAGTGTGAGTGCGAGTGTGAGTGCGAGTGCGAGTGTGAGTGTGAGTGTGAGCGTGAGTGCTGAGTGTGAGTGCAGGTGTGAGTGCGAGTGTGAGTGTGAGTGCGAGTGCAATTTTTTTATTTTTTATTTTTTTGTTTTTTTTGTTTTTTTGTTTTTTTTTTTGTTTTTTTTGCGAGTGCGATTTTGAGTGCGAGTTCGAGTGCGAGTGTGAGTGCGAGTGCGAGTGTGAGTGAGTGCGAGTGTGAGGTGTGAGTGCGAGTGCAATTTTTTTATTTTTTTATTTTTTTTGTTTTTTTGTTTTTTTTTTTTTTTGTTTTTTTTTTGTTTTTTTGCGAGTGCGATTTTGAGTGCGAGTGCGAGTTCGAGTGCGAGTGTGAGTGCGAGTGTGAGTGTGAGTGCGAGTGCTGTGCGAGTGTGAGGGTGAGTGCGAGTGCGAGTGTGAGTGCGAGTGCGAGTGTGAGTGCGAGTGCGAGTGTGAGTGCGAGTGTGAGTGTGAGTGCGAGTGTTGTGAGTGTGGTGTGAGTGCGATGTGCGAGTGTCGAGTGTGAGTGTGAGTGCGAGTGCGAGTGTGAGTGCGAGTGTAGGTGTGAGTGCAAGTGCAATTTTTTTATTTTTTTTTATTTTTTTTGTTTTTTTTGGGTTTTTTTTTTTTTTTGTTTTTTTTTTTGCGAGTGCGATTTTGAGTGCGAGTGCGAGTTTGTGTCCGAGTGTGAGTTCGAGTGTGAGTGCGAGTCTGAGTGTCAGTGCGAGTGTGAGTGCGAGTGCGTGAGTTCGAGTGTGAATGCTAGTGTGAGTGCGAGTGTGACTGGGAGTGCGAGTGCGAGCGGGAGTGCGAGTGTAGGTGTGAGTGCGAGTGGAATTTTTTTTATTTTTCTTTTTTTTGTTTTTTATTCTTATTTTTTGTTTTTTTTGTTTTTTCTTTTTTTTGTGTTTTTTTGCGAGTGCGATTTTGAGTGCGAGTGCGTGTTCGAGTGCGAGTGTGAGTGCAATTATTTTATTTTTTTATTTTTTTTGTTTTTTTAGGGTTTTTTTGTTTTTTTTTTGTTTTTTTGCGAGTTCGATTTGAGTGCGAGTTCGAGTGCGAGTGTGAGTGCGAGTGCGAGTGTGAGTGCGAGTGTAGGTGTGAGTGCGAGTGCAATTTTTTTTATTTTTTTATTTTATTGTTTTTTTGTTTTTTTTGTTTTTTGTTTTTTTGTTTTTTTCTTGTTTTTTTGCGAGTGCGATTTTGAGTGCGAGGGCGAGTTCGAGTGCGAGGGTGAGTGCGAGTGTGAGTGTGAGTGCGAGTGTGATTGCGAGTGCGAGCAAGAGTGCAAGTTTGAGTTTGAGTGCGAGTGCGTGTGTTCGAGTGTGCGTGCGAGTGTGAGTGCGAGTGTGAGCGTGAGTGCGAGTGTGTGTGTGAGTGCAGGTGTGAGTGTGAGTGCGAGTGCCTGTGCGAGTGTGATGGTGAGTGCGAGTTCGATCGTGAGTGCGAGTGTAGGTGTGAGTGCAAGTGCAATTTTTTTATTTTTTTTGTTTTTTTGGTTTTTTTTTCTTTCGTTTTTTTTTTTGCGAGTGCGATTTTGAGTGCGAGTGCGAGTTCGTGTCCGAGTGTGAGTGTCGAGTGTGAGTTCGAGTCTGAGTGTCAGTGCGAGTGTGAGTGCGAGTGCGTGAGTTCGAGTGTGAGTGCGAGTGTGAGTGCGAGTGCGAGTGTAAGTGTGAGTGCGAGTGTGAGTGCGAGTGTGAGTGCGAGTGGGAGTGCGAGTGTGAGTGTGAGTGCGAGTTTGAGTGCGAGTGTGAGTGCGAGTGGGAGCGTGAGCGTGAGTGTGAGTGTGAGTGCGAGTGTGAGTATGAGTACGAGTGTGAGAGTGAGTGCGAGTGCAATTTTTAATTTTTTTATTTTTTATTTTTTTTTGTTTATTCTTTTATTTTTTTTTTGTTTTTTTGCCAGTGCAATTTTGAGTGCGAGTGCGAGTTCGAGTGCGAGTGTGAGTGCGAGTGCGAGTGTGAGTGTGAGTGCGAGTGCCTGTGCGAGTGTGAGGGTGAGTGCGAGTCCGAGCGGGAGTGCGAGTGTAGGTGTGAGTGCGAGTGGAATTTTTTTTATTTTTATTTTTTTTGGTTTTTTCTTTTTTTTGTTTTTTTCTGTTTTTTCTTTTTTTTGTTTTTTTCGTTTTTTGTTTTTTTGTTTTTTTTGTTTTTTTTTGTTTTTTTGCGAGTGCGAATTTTAGTGCGAGTGCGAGTGCGAGATCGAGTGCGAGTGCGAGTGTGAGTGAGTGCGAGTGCCTGTGTGTGTGTGAGGGTGAGTGCGAGTGCGAGCGTGAGTGCGACTGCGAGTGTGAATGCGAGTGCGAGTGTGAGTGCGAGTTCGAGTGAGGGCAAGTGGGAGTTTGAGTGCGATTGCGAGAGTGAGTATGAATGCTAGTGCGAGTGTGAGTGCGAGTGCGAGTGTCAGTGCGAGTGCGAGCAAGAGTGCAAGTTTGAGTTTGAGTGCGAGTGCGTGAGTTCGAGTGGGAGTGCGAGTGTGAGTGCGAGTGTCAGCGTGAGTGCGAGCGTATGTGTGAGTGCAGGTGCATGTGTGAGAGTGTGCGATTGTGAGTGCGAGTGTGAGTGCGAGTGCAATTTTTTTTATTTTTTTATTTTTTTTGTTTATTTGGTTTTTTTTTGTTTTTTTTTTCTTTTTCTTTTTTTGCGAGTGCGATTTTGAGTGCGAGTGCGAGTTCGAGTGCGAGTGTGAGTGCGAGTGCAATTTTTTTATTTTTTTATTTTTTTGTTTCTTTTGTTTTTTTCGGGCGTTTTTTTTTGTTTTTTTTTTGTTTTTTTGCAAGTGCGATTTTGAGTGAGAGTGCGAGTTCGAGTGCGAGTGTGAGTGCGAGTTTGAGTGTTAGTGCGAGTGTGAGTGCGAGCAAGAGTGCAAGTTTGATTTTGAGTGCGAGTGCTTGTGATCGAGTGTGAGTGCGAGTGTGAGTGCGAGTGCGAGTGTGAGTGTGAGTGTGAGCGTGAGTGCGAATGAGAGTGTGAGTGCAGGTGTGAGTGCAAATGCGAGTGCGAGTGTGAGTGCGAGTGCAATTTTTTTAATTTTTTATTTTTTTGTTGTTTTTTTTTGTTTTTTTTGTTTTCTTTTTTTTGTTTTTTTTTGTTTTTTTGCGAGTGCGATTTTGAGTGCGAGTGCGAGTTCGAGTGTGAGTGTGAGTGCGAGTGCGAGTGTGAGTGCGAGTGTAGGTGTGAGTGCAAGTGCAATTTTTTTTATTTTTTTATTTTATTGTTTTTTTGTTTTTTTTTTGTTTTTTTCTTGTTTTTTTGCGAGTGCGATTTTGAGTGCGAGGGCGAGTTAGAGTGCGAGGGTGAGTGCGAGTGTGAGTGTGAGTGCGAGTGTGAGTGCGAGTGCAATTTTTTATTTTTTTATTTTTTATTTATTTTTTCTTTTTTTTCATTGTTTTTTTTTGTTTTTTTGCTAGTGCGATTTTGAATGCGAGTGCCACTTCGAGTGCGAGTGTGAGTGTGAGTGCGAGTGCGAGTGTGAGTGCGAATGCCTGTGCGAGTGTGAGGGTGAGTGCGAGTGCGAGCCGGAGTGCGAGTGTAGGTGTGAGTGCGAGTGCAATTTTTTTTATTTTTTTATTTTTTTTGTTTTTATTGTTTTTTTTTGGTTTTTGGTTTTTTTTTGTTTTTTTGGTTTTTTTTTGTTTTTTTCCGTGTGCGATTTTGAGTGCGAGGGCGAGTTCGAGTGCGAGGGTGAGTGCGAGTGTGAGTGTGAGTGCGAGTGTGATTGCGAGTGCGAGCAAGAGTGCAAGTTTGAGTTTGAGTGCGAGTGCGTGAGTTCGATTGTGAGTGCGAGTGTGTGTGCGAGTGTGAGCGTGAGTGCGAGTGTGTGTGTGAGTGCAGGTGTGAGTGTGAGTGCGAGTGCCTGTGCGAGTGTGAGGGTGAGTGCGAGTTCGATCGTGAGTGCGAGTGTAGGTGTGAGTGCAAGTGCAATTTTTTTATTTTTTTATTTTTTTTGTTTTTTTGGGTTTTTTTTCTTTTTTTTTTTTGCGAGTGCGATTTTGAGTGCGAGTGCGAGTTCGTGTCCGAGTGTGAGTGTGAGTGAGTTCGAGTGTGAGTTCGAGTCTGAGTGTCAGTGCGAGTGTGAGTGCGAGTGCGTGAGTTCGAGTGTGAGTGCGAGTGTGAGTGCGAGTGCGTGTGAGTGTGAGTGCGAGTGTGAGTGTGAGTGTGAGTGCGAGTGGGAGTGCAAGTGTGAGTGTGAGTGCGAGTGTGAGTGCGAGTGTGAGTGCGAGTGGGAGCGTGAGTGTGAGTGTGAGTGCGAGTGTGAGTATGAGTACGAGTGTGAGAGTGAGTGCGAGTGCAATTTTTTATTTTTTTATTATTTATTTTTTTTGTTTATTCTTTTTTTTGTTTTTTTTTGTTTTTTTGCGAGTGCGTTTTTGAGTGCGAGTGCGAGTTCGTGTCCGAGTGTGAGTGTGAGTGAGTTCGAGTGTGAGTGCGAGTCTGAGTGTCAGTGCGAGTGTGAGTGCGAGTGCGTGAGTTCGAGTGTGAGTGCGAGTGTGAGTGCGAGTGCGAGTGTGAGTGTGAGTGCGAGTGTGAGTGTGAGTGTGAGTGCGAGTGGGAGTGCAAGTGTGAGTGTGAGTGCGAGTGTGAGTGCGAGTGTGAGTGCGAGTGGGAGCGTGAGTGTGAGTGTGAGTGCGAGTGTGAGTATGAGTACGAGTGTGAGAGTGAGTGCGAGTGCAATTTTTTATTTTTTTATTTTTTATTTTTTTTTGTTTATTCTTTTTTTTGTTTTTTTTTGTTTTTTTGCGAGTGCATTTTTGAGTGCGAGTGCGAGTTCTAGTGCGAGAGTGAGTGCGAGTGCGAGTGTGAGTGCGAGTGCCTGTGCGAGTGTGAGGGTGAGTGCGAGTGCGAGCGGGAGTGCGAGTGTAGGTGTGAGTGCGAGTGGAATTGTTTTTATTTTTATTTTTTTTGGTGTTTTTTCTTTTTTTGTTTTTTTCTGTTTTTTCTTTTTTTTGTGTTTTTTTGCGAGTGCGATTTTGAGTGCGAGTGCGTGTTCGAGTGCGAGTGTGAGTGCAATTATTTTATTTTTTATTTTTTTTGTTTTTTTGGGGGTTTTTTGTTTTTTTTTTGTTTTTTTGCGAGTGCGATTTTGAGTGCGAGTTCGAGTTCGAGTGAGAGTGTGAGTGCGAGTGTGAGTGTTAGTGCGAGTGTGAGTGCGAGTGCGAGCAAGAGTGCAAGTTTGATTTTGAGTGCGATTGCGTGTGATCGAGTGTGAGTGCGAGTGCGAGTGCGAGTGTGAGTGTGAGTGTGAGCGTGAGTGCGAGTGTGAGTGTGAGTGCAGGTGTGAGTGCGAGAGCGAGTCTGAGTGTGAGTGCGAGTGCAATTTTTTTAATTTTTAATTTTTTTGTTTTTTTGTTTTTTTTGTTTTTTGTTTTTTTTGATTTTTTTTTGTTTTTTTGGGAGTGCGATTTTGAGTGCGAGTGCGAGTTCGAGTGCGAGTGTGAGTGCGAGTGCGGATGTGAGTGTGAGTGCGAGTGCCTGTGCGAGTGTGAGGTTGAGTGCGTGTGCGAGCGTGAGTGCGATGGTAGGTGTGAGTGCGAGCGCAATTTTTTTTATTTTTTTATTTTTTTGTTTTTTTGGGTTTTTTTTGTTTTTTGTTTTTTTTGTTTTTTTTGTTTTTTTTTGTTTTTTTGCGAGTGCGAATTTGAGTGCGAGTGCGAGATCGAGTGCGAGTGTGAGTGCGTGAGTGTGCGAGTGTGCGAGTGCGAGTGTGAGTGCGAGTTCGAGTGAGGGCAAGTGGGAGTTTTAGTGCGATTGCGAGTGCGAGAGTGAGTATGAATGCTATTGCGAGTGTGAGTGCGAGTGCGAGTGTGAGTGCGAGTACGAGCAAGAGTGCGAGTTTGAGTTTGAGTGCGAGTCCATGAGTTCGAGGGGGAGTGCGATTGTGAGTGCGAGTGTGAGTGCGAGTGTGAGCGTGAGTGCGATTGTGTGTGTGAGTGCAGGTGCGTGTGTGAGAGTGTGCGATTGTGAGTGCGAGTGTGAGTGCGAGTGCAATTTTTTTATTTTTTTATTTTTTTGGTTTTTTGTTTTTTTTTGTTTTTTGTTTTTCTTTTTTTCCTTTTTTTTGCGAGTGCGATTTTGAGTGCGAGTGCGAGTTCGAGTGCGAGTGTGAGTGCGAGTGCAATTTTTTTGATTTTTTTATTTTTTTGTTTTTTTTTGTTTTTTTGGGCGGTTTTTTTCTTTTTTTTGTTTTTTTGCGAGTGCGATTTAGAGTGCGAGTTCGAGTGCGAGTGTGAGTGCGAGTTTGAGTGTTAGTGCGAGTGTGAGTGCGAGCAAGAGTGCAAGTTTGATTTTGAGTGCGAATGCGTGTGATCGAGTGTGAGTGCGAGTGTGAGTGCGAGTGCGAGTGTGAGTGTGAGTGTGAGCGTGAGTGAGTGCGAGTGCCTGTGCGTGTGTGAGTGCGAGTGTGAGTGTGAGTGCGAGTGTGAGTGGAGTGCGAGCCAGAGTGCAAGTTTGAGTTTGAGTGCGAGTGCGTGTGTTCGAGTGTGTGTGCGAGTGTGAGTGCGATTGCGAGTGTGAGTGCGAGTGTGAGCATGAGTGCGAGTGTGAGTGCGAGTGTGAGTGTGAGTGCGAGTGTGAGTGCGAGTGCGAGCAAGAGTGCAAGTTTGAGTGTGAGTGCGAGTGCTGAGTTCCAGTGTGAGTGCGAGCGTGTGAGTGCGAGTGTGAGTGAGAGTGCGAGTGTGAGTGCGAGTGTGAGCGTGAGTGGAAGTGTGAGTGCGAGTGTTAGTGCGAGTGGGAGTGGGAGTGCAATTTTATTATTTTTTTATTTTTTTTTGTTTTTTTTGTTTTTTTGTTTTTTGGGTTTTTTTGTTTTTTTGCGAGTGCGATTTTGAGTTCGAGTGCGAGTGTGAGTGCGATTGCGAGTGTGAGTTCAGGTGTGAGTGTGAGTGCGAGTGTGAGTGCGAGTGTGAGTGCAATTTTATTTATTTTTTCATTTTTTTGTTTTTTTTTGTTTTTTCTGTTTTTTTGTTTTTTTTGTTTCTTTTTGTTTTTTTTGCGAGTGCGATTTTGAGTGCGAGTGCACGTTCGAGTGCGAGTGTGAGTGCGAGTGCGAGTGTGAGTGCGAGTGTGAGTGTGAGTGCGAGTGCAATTGTGTTCGATGTTTTTTATTTTTTGTTTTTTTGTTTTTGTTTTTTTGTCTTGTTTTTTTGTTTTTTGCGAGTGCGATTTTGAGTGCGAGTGCGAGTTCGAGTGCGAGTGTGAGTGCGAGTGCGAGTGTGAGTGCGAGTGCCTGTGTGAGTGTGAGGGTGAGTGCGAGTGTGAGTGTGAGTGCGAGTGCAATTTTTTATTTTTATTGTTTTTGTTATTGGTTTTTTGTTTCTTTTTTTGTGTTTTTTTGCGAGTGCGATTTTGAGTGCGAGTGCGAGTTCGAGTGTGAGTGCGAGTGCAATTTTTTTATTTTTTATTTTTTTTGTTTTTTTGTTTTTTGGTTTTTTTGTTTTGTTTTTTTTGTTTTTTTGCGAGTGCGATTTTGAGTGCGAGTGCGAGTTCGAGTGCGAGTGTGAGTGCGAGTGTGAGTGCGAGTGTGAGTGCGAGTGCGAGTGCAAGTTTGATTGTGAGTGCGAGTGCGTGTGATCGAGTGTGAGTGCGAGTGCGAGTGCGAGTGTGAGTGTGAGCGTGAGTGCGAGTGTGAGTGTGAGTGCAGTGTGAGTGCGAGTGCGAGTGAGTGTGAGTGCGAGTGCAATTTTTTTATTTTTTTTTTTTTTTTTTTTTTTTTTTTTTTTTGTTTTTTTTGTTTTTTTGCGAGTGCGATTTTGAGTGCGAGTGCGAGTTCGAGTGCGAGTGTGAGTGCGAGTGCGAGTGTGAGTGTGAGTGCGAGTGCCTGTGCGAGTGTGAGGTGAGTGCGAGTGCGAGCGTGAGTGCGAGTGTAGGTGTGAGTGCGAGTGCAATTTTTTTTATTTTTTATTTTTTTGTTTTTTGTTTTTTTTGTTTTTTGTTTTGTTTTTTTGTTTTTTTTTGTTTTTTTGCGAGTGCGATTTTGAGTGCGAGTGCGAGTTCGAGTGCGAGTGCGAGTGCGAGTGTGAGTGAGTGCGAGTGCTGTGAGTGTGTGAGTGTGAGTGCGAGTGCGAGTGTGAGTGAGTGTGAGTGCGAGTGTGAGTGTCGAGTGCTGAGTTGTGAGTGCGAGTGCGAGTGTGATGAGTGCGAGTGTGAGTGCGAGTGCGAGTGTGAGTGCGAGTGGCAGAGTGCGAGTTTGAGTTGAGTGCGAGTGTGAGTGCGAGTGTGAGTGCGAGTGTGAGCGTGAGTGCGAGTGTGAGTGCGAGTGCTGAGTGAGAGTGCGAGTGTGAGTGCGAGTGTGAGTGCGAGTGCAATTTTTTATTTTTTTATTTTTTTATTTTTTTTGTTTTTTTTTTTTTTTGTTTTTTTTTTTTGTTTTTTTGCGAGTGCGATTTTGATGCGAGTGCGAGTTCGAGTGCGAGTGTGAGTGCGAGTTGAGTGTTAGTGCGAGTGTGAGTGCGAGTGCGAGTGCAGTTGATTTGAGTGCGAGTGCGTGATCGAGTGTGAGTGCGAGTGTGAGTGCGAGTGTGAGTGTGAGTGTGAGCGTGAGTGCGAGTGAGAGTGTGAGTGCAGGTGTGAGTGCAATGGAGTGCGAGTGTGAGTGCGAGTGCAATTTTTTTTAATTTTTTATTTTTTTTGTTTTTTTTTGTTTTTTTGTTTTTTTTTTTTTGTTTTTTTTTTTGTTTTTTTGCGAGTGCGATTTTGAGTGCGAGTGCGAGTTCGAGTGCGAGTGTGAGTGCGAGTGCAATTTTTTTATTTTTTTATTTTTTTGTTTTTTTTGTTTTTTTGGGCGTTTTTTTTTGTTTTTTTTTTGTTTTTTTGCAAGTGCGATTTTGAGTGAGAGTGCGAGTTCGAGTGCGAGTGTGAGTGCGAGTTTGAGTGTTAGTGCGAGTGTGAGTGCGAGCAAGAGTGCAAGTTTGATTTTGAGTGCGAGTGCTGTGATCGAGTGTGAGTGCGAGTGTGAGTGCGAGTGCGAGTGTGAGTGTGAGCGTGAGTGCGAATGAGTGTGTGAGTGCAGGTGTGAGTGCAAATGCGAGTGCGAGTGTGAGTGCGAGTGCAATTTTTTTAATTTTTTATTTTTTTTTGTTTTTTTGTTTTTTTTTGTTTTTTTTTTTTGTTTTTTTTTGTTTTTTTGCGAGTGCGATTTTGAGTGCGAGTGCGAGTTCGAGTGTGAGTGTGAGTGCGAGTGCGAGTGTGAGTGCGAGTGTAGGTGTGAGTGCGAGTGCAATTTTTTTTATTTTTTTATTTTATTGTTTTTTTGTTTTTTGTTTTTGTTTTTTTCTTGTTTTTTTGCGAGTGCGATTTTGAGTGCGAGGGCGAGTTCGAGTGCGAGGGTGAGTGCGAGTGTGAGTGTGAGTGCGAGTGTGAGTGCGAGTGCAATTTTTTATTTTTTATTTTTTATTTATTTTGTTTTTTTTTCATTGTTTTTTTTGTTTTTTTGCGAGTGCGATTTTGAGTGCGAGTGCGACTTCGAGTGCGAGTGTGAGTGTGAGTGCGAGTGCGAGTGTGAGTGCGAGTGCCTGTGCGAGTGTGAGGGTGAGTGCGAGTGCGAGTCGTGAGTGCGAGTGTAGGTGTGAGTGCGAGTGCAATTTTTTTTATTTTTTTATTTTTTTTGTTTTTTTTTTGTTTTTTTTTTTTTGTTTTTTGTTTTTTTTTGTTTTTTGCGAGTGCGATTTTGAGTGCGAGGGCGAGTTCGAGTGCGAGGGTGAGTGCGAGTGTGAGTGTGAGTGCGAGTGTGATTGCGAGTGCGAGCAAGAGTGCAAGTTTGAGTTTGAGTGCGAGTGCGTGAGTTCGAGTGTGAGTGCGAGTGTGAGTGCGAGTGTGAGCGTGAGTGCGAGTGTGTGTGTGAGTGCAGGTGTGAGTGTGAGTGCGAGTGCCTGTGCGAGTGTGAGGGTGAGTGCGAGTTCGATCGTGAGTGCGAGTGTAGGTGTGAGTGCAAGTGCAATTTTTTTATTTTTTTATTTTTTTTGTTTTTTTTGGGTTTTTTTTTCTTTTGTTTTTTTTTGCGAGTGCGATTTTGAGTGCGAGTGCGAGTTCGTGTCCGAGTGTGAGTGTGAGTGAGTTCGAGTGTGAGTGCGAGTCTGAGTGTCAGTGCGAGTGTGAGTGCGAGTGCGTGAGTTCGAGTGTGAGTGCGAGTGTGAGTGCGAGTGCGAGTGTGAGTGTGAGTGCGAGTGTGAGTGTGAGTGTGAGTGCGAGTGGGAGTGCAAGTGTGAGTGTGAGTGCGAGTGTGAGTGCGAGTGTGAGTGCGAGTGGGAGCGTGAGTGTGAGTGTGAGTGCGAGTGTGAGTATGAGTACGAGTGTGAGAGTGAGTGCGAGTGCAATTTTTTATTTTTTTATTATTTATTTTTTTTGTTTATTCTTTTTTTTGTTTTTTTTTTGTTTTTTTGCGAGTGCGTTTTTGAGTGCGAGTGCGAGTTCGTGTCCGAGTGTGAGTGTGAGTGAGTTCGAGTGTGAGTGCGAGTCTGAGTGTCAGTGCGAGTGTGAGTGCGTGAGTTCGAGTGTGAGTGCGAGTGTGAGTGCGAGTGCGAGTGTGAGTGTGAGTGCGAGTGTGAGTGTGAGTGTGAGTGCGAGTGGGAGTGCAAGTGTGAGTGTGAGTGCGAGTGTGAGTGCGAGTGTGAGTGCGAGTGGGAGCGTGAGTGTGAGTGTGAGTGCGAGTGTGAGTATGAGTACGAGTGTGAGAGTGAGTGCGAGTGCAATTTTTTATTTTTTTATTTTTTATTTTTTTTGTTTATTCTTTTTTTTGTTTTTTTTTGTTTTTTTGCGAGTGCGATTTTTGAGTGCGAGTGCGAGTTCTAGTGCGAGAGTGAGTGCGAGTGCGAGTGTGAGTGCGAGTGCCTGTGCGAGTGTGAGGGTGAGTGCGAGTGCGAGCGGGAGTGCGAGTGTAGGTGTGAGTGCGAGTGGAATTGTTTTTATTTTTATTTTTTTTGGTTTTTTTCTTTTTTTGTTTTTTTCTGTTTTTTCTTTTTTTTGTGTTTTTTTGCGAGTGCGATTTTGAGTGCGAGTGCGTGTTCGAGTGCGAGTGTGAGTGCAATTATTTTATTTTTTATTTTTTTTGTTTTTTTGGGGGTTTTTTGTTTTTTTTTTGTTTTTTTGCGAGTGCGATTTTGAGTGCGAGTTCGAGTTCGAGTGAGAGTGTGAGTGCGAGTGTGAGTGTTAGTGCGAGTGTGAGTGCGAGTGCGAGCAAGAGTGCAAGTTTGATTTTGAGTGCGATTGCGTGTGATCGAGTGTGAGTGCGAGTGCGAGTGCGAGTGTGAGTGTGAGTGTGAGCGTGAGTGCGAGTGTGAGTGTGAGTGCAGGTGTGAGTGCGAGAGCGAGTCTGAGTGTGAGTGCGAGTGCAATTTTTTTAATTTTTAATTTTTTTGTTTTTTTGTTTTTTTTGTTTTTTGTTTTTTTTGATTTTTTTTGTTTTTTTGGGAGTGCGATTTTGAGTGCGAGTGCGAGTTCGAGTGCGAGTGTGAGTGCGAGTGCGGATGTGAGTGTGAGTGCGAGTGCCTGTGCGAGTGTGAGGTTGAGTGCGTGTGCGAGCGTGAGTGCGATGGTAGGTGTGAGTGCGAGCGCAATTTTTTTTATTTTTTTATTTTTTTGTTTTTTTGGTTTTTTTGTTTTTTGTTTTTTTTTGTTTTTTTTGTTTTTTTGCGAGTGCGAATTTGAGTGCGAGTGCGAGATCGAGTGCGAGTGTGAGTGCGAATGAGAGTGTGAGTGAGTGCGAGTGCCTGTGTGTGTGTGAGGGTGAGTGCGAGTGCGAGCGTGAGTGCGACAGTGAGTGTGAATGCGAGTGCGAGTGTGAGTGCGAGTTCGAGTGAGGGCAAGTGGGAGTTTTAGTGCGATTGCGAGTGCGAGAGTGAGTATGAATGCTATTGCGAGTGTGAGTGCGAGTGCGAGTGTGAGTGCGAGTACGAGCAAGAGTGCGAGTTTGAGTTTGAGTGCGAGTCCATGAGTTCGAGGGGGAGTGCGATTGTGAGTGCGAGTGTGAGTGCGAGTGTGAGCGTGAGTGCGATTGTGTGTGTGAGTGCAGGTGCGTGTGTGAGAGTGTGCGATTGTGAGTGCGAGTGTGAGTGCGAGTGCAATTTTTTTATTTTTTTATTTTTTTGGTTTTTTGTTTTTTTTGTTTTTTTTTTTTGTTTTTCTTTTTTTCCTTTTTTTGCGAGTGCGATTTTGAGTGCGAGTGCGAGTTCGAGTGCGAGTGTGAGTGCGAGTGCAATTTTTTTATTTTTTTATTTTTTTGTTTTTTTTTGTTTTTTTGGGCGGTTTTTTTTTTTTTTTTGTTTTTTTGCGAGTGCGATTTAGAGTGCGAGTTCGAGTGCGAGTGTGAGTGCGAGTTTGAGTGTTAGTGCGAGTGTGAGTGCGAGCAAGAGTGCAAGTTTGATTTTGAGTGCGAATGCGTGTGATCGAGTGTGAGTGCGAGTGTGAGTGCGAGTGCGAGTGTGAGTGTGAGTGTGAGCGTGAGTGAGTGCGAGTGCCTGTGCGTGTGTGAGTGCGAGTGTGAGTGTGAGTGCGAGTGTGAGTGGGAGTGCGAGCCAGAGTGCAAGTTTGAGTTTGAGTGCGAGTGCGTGTGTTCGAGTGTGTGTGCGAGTGTGAGTGCGATTGCGAGTGTGAGTGCGAGTGTGAGCATGAGTGCGAGTGTGAGTGCGAGTGTGAGTGTGAGTGCGAGTGTGAGTGCGAGTGCGAGCAAGAGTGCAAGTTTGAGTGTGAGTGCGAGTGCGTGAGTTCGAGTGTGAGTGCGAGCGTGTGAGTGCGAGTGTGAGTGTGAGTGCGAGTGTGAGTGCGAGTGTGAGCGTGAGTGGAAGTGTGAGTGCGAGTGTGAGTGCGAGTGTGGAGTGGGAGTGCAATTTTTTATTTTTTTATTTTTTTTTGTTTTTTTTGTTTTTTTGTTTTTTGGGTTTTTTGTTTTTTTTTTTGCGAGTGCGATTTTGAGTTCGAGTGCGAGTGTGAGTGCGATTGCGAGTGTGAGTTCAGGTGTGAGTGTGAGTGCGAGTGTGAGTGCGAGTGTGAGTGCAATTTTATTTATTTTTTCATTTTTTTGGTTTTTTTTGTTTTTTCTGTTTTTTTGTTTTGTTTTGTTTCTTTGTGTTTTTTGTGCGAGTGCGATTTTGAGTGCGAGTGCGACGTGTCGAGTGACGAGTGTGAGTGCGAGTGCGAGTGTGAGTGCGAGTGTGAGTGCGAGTGTGAGTGAGTGCGAGTGAGTTGAGTGCGAGTGCAATTTTTTATTTTTTTATTTTTTTTTTTTTTTGTTTTTTTGTTCTTTTTGTTTTTTTTGTTTTTTTGCGAGTGCGATTTGAGTGCGAGTGCGAGTTCGAGTGCGATGTGTGAGTGCGAGTGTGAGTGTGAGTGCGAGTGCCTGTGCGTGAGGTGAGTGCGAGCGGTGAGTGCGAGTGTGAGGTGTGAGTGCGAGTGCGAATTTTTTTATTTTTATTTTTTTGTTTTTTGCGTTTTTTTGTTTTTTGTTTTTTTTCGTTTTTTCTTGTTTTTTTTTGCGAGTGCGATTTTGAGTGCGAGTGCGTGTTCGAGTGCGAGTGTGAGTGCGATGCAATTTTTTATTTTTTTTTTTTTTTGTTTTTTTGGGTTTTTTGTTTTTGTTTTGTTTTTTTGCGAGTGCGATTTTGAGTGCGAGTGCGAGTTCGAGTGCGAGTGTGAGTGCGAGTGTTAGTGCGAGTGTGAGTGCGAGTGCGAGCAAGAGTGCAAGTTTGATTTTGAGTGCGAGTGCGTGTGATCGAGTGTGAGTGCGAGTGCGAGTGCGAGTGTGAGTGTGAGCGTGAGTGCGAGTGTGAGTGTGAGTGCAGGTGTGAGTGCGAGAGCGAGTCTGAGTGTGAGTGCGAGTGCAATTTTTTTAATTTTTATTTTTTTTTTTTTTTTTTTTGTTTTTTTTGTTTTTTTTTTGTTTTTTTGGGAGTGCGATTTTGAGTGCGAGTGCGAGTGCGAGTATGAGTGCGAGTGCGGGTGTGAGTGTGAGTGCGAGTGCCTGTGCGAGTGTGAGGTTGAGTGCGAGTGCGAGCGTGAGTGCGAGGTAGGTGTGAGTGCGAGCGCAATTTTTTTATTTTTTTATTTTTTTGTTTTTTTGGGGTTTCTTTTGTTTTTTGTTTTTTTTTGTTTTTTTTTGTTTTTTTGTTGTTTTTTTGCGAGTGCGAATTTGAGTGCGAGATCGAGTGCGATTGTGAGTGCGAGTGCGAGTGTCAGTGAGTGCGAGTGCCTGTGTGTGTGTGAGCGTGAGTGCGAGTGCGAGCGTGAGTTCGACAGTGAGTGTGAATGCGAGTGCGAGTGTGAGTGCGAGTTCGAGTGAGGGCAAGTGGGAGTTTTAGTGCGATTGCGAGTGCGAGAGTGAGTATGAATGCTATTGCGAGTGTGAGTGCGAGTGCGAGTGTGAGTGCGAGTACGAGCAAGAGTGCGAGTTTGAGTTTGAGTGCGAGTCCATGAGTTCGAGGGGGAGTGCGATTGTGAGTGCGAGTGTGAGCGTGAGTGCGATTGTGTGTGTGAGTGCAGGTGCGTGTGTGAGAGTGTGCGATTGTGAGTGCGAGTGTGACTGCGAGTGCAATTTTTTATTTTTTTATTTTTTTTGTATTTGTTTTTTTTGTTTTTTGTTTTTTTTTGTTTTTTCATTTTTTCCTTTTTTTTGCGAGTGCGATTTAGAGTGCGAGTTCGAGTGCGAGTGTGAGTGCGAGTTTGAGTGTTAGTGCGAGTGTGAGTGCGAGTGCGAGCAAGAGTGCAAGTTTGATTTTGAGTGCGAGTGCGTGTGATCGAGTGTGAGTGCGAGTGTGAGTGCGAGTGCGAGTGTGAGTGTGAGCGTGAGTGCGAATGAGAGTGTGAGTGCAGGTGTGAGTGCAAATGCGAGTGCGAGTGTGAGTGCTAGTGCAGTTTTTTTTAATTTTTTATTTTTTTTTGTTTTTTTTTGTTTTTTTGTTTTTTTTTTTTTTGTTTTTTTTTTGTTTTTTTGCGAGTGCGATTTTGAGTGCGAGTGCAAGTTCGAGTGCGAGTGTGAGTGCGAGTGCAAGTGTGAGTGCGAGTGTAGGTGTGAGTGTGAGTGCAATTTTTTTATTTTTTTATTTTTTTTTTGTTTTTTTGGGCTTTTTTTTGTTTTTTTGTTTTTCTTTTTTTGCAAGTGCGATTTTGAGTGCGAGGGCGAGTTCGAGTGCGAGTGTGAGTGCGAGTTTGAGTGTTAGTGTGAGAGCGAGCAAGATTGCAATTTTGATTTTGAGTGCGAGTGCGTGTGATCGAGTGTGAGTGCGAGTGTGAGTGCGAGTGTGAGTGTGAGTGTGAGCGTGAGTGCAAATGAGAGTGTGAGTGCAGGTGTGAGTGCAAATGCGAGTGCGAGTGTGAGTGCGAGTGCAATTTTTTTAATTTTTTATTTTTTTTTGTTTTTTTTTGTTTTGTTTTTTCTTTTTTTGTTTTTTTTTTGTTTTTTTGCGAGTGCGATTTTGAGTGCGAGTTCGAGTGCGAGTGTGAGTGCGAGTGCGAGTGTGAGTGCGAGTGTAGGTGTGAGTGCGAGTGCAATTTTTTTTATTTTTTTATTTTATTGTTTTTTTTGTTTTTTTGTTTTTTTCTTGTTTTTTTGCGAGTGCGATTTTGAGTGCGAGGGCGAGTTCGAGTGCGAGGGTGAGTGCGAGTGTGAGTGTGAGTGCGAGTGTGATTGCGAGTGCGAGCAAGAGTGCAAGTTTGAGTTTGAGTGCGAGTGCGTGAGTTCGAGTGTGAGTGCGAGTGTGAGTGCGAGTGTGAGTGCGAGTGTGAGTGTGAGTGTCAGTGCAGGTGTGAGTGTGAGTGCGAGTGCCTGTGCGAGTGTGAGGGTGAGTGCGAGTTCGATCGTGAGTGCGAGTGTAGGTGTGAGTGCAAGTGCAATTTTTTTATTTTTTTATTTTTTTTGTTTTTTTGGGTTTTTTTTTTCTTTTGTTTTTTTTTTGCGAGTGCGATTTTGAGTGCGAGTGCGAGTTCGTGTCCGAGTGTGAGTGTGAGTGAGTTCGAGTGTGAGTGCGAGTCTGAGTGTCAGTGCGAGTGTGATGCGAGTGCGTGAGTTCGAGTGTGAGTGCGAGTGTGAGTGCGAGTGCGAGTGTGAGTGCGAGTGCGAGTGTGAGTGCGAGTGTGAGTGCGAGTGGGAGTGCGAGTGTGAGTGTGAGTGCGATGTGAGTGCGAGTGTGAGTGCGAGTGGGAGCGTGAGCGTGAGTGTGATGTGAGTTCGAGTCTGAGTATGAGTACGAGTGTGAGAGTGAGTGCGAGTGCAATTTTTTATTTTTTTATTTTTTATTTTTTTTGTTTATTCTTTTTTTTGTTTTTTTTTGTTTTTTTGCGAGTGCGTTTTTGAGTGCGAGTGCGAGTTCGAGTGCGAGTGTGAGTGCGAGTGCGAGTGTGAGTGTGAGTGCGAGTGCCTGTGCGAGTGCGAGCGGGAGTGCGAGTGTAGGTGTGAGTGCGAGTGGAATTTTTTTTATTTTTATTTTTTTTGGTTTTTTTCTTTTTTTGTTTTTTCTTTTTTTTCTTTTTTTGTTTTTTTTTGCGAGTGCGATTTTGAGTGCGAGTGCGTCGAGTGCGAGTGTGAGTGCAATTATTTTATTTTTTATTTTTTTTGTTTTTTTGGGGTTTTTTGTTTTGTTTTGTTTTTTTGCGAGTGCGATTTTGAGTGCGAGTTCGAGTTTGAGTGAGAGTGTGAGTGCGAGTGTTAGTGCGAGTGTGAGTGCGAGTGCGAGCAAGAGTGCAAGTTTGATTTTGAGTGCGAGTGCGTGTGATCGAGTGTGAGTGCGAGTGCGAGTGCGAGTGTGAGTGTGAGTGTGAGCGTGAGTGCGAGTGTGAGTGTGAGTGCAGGTGTGAGTGCGAGAGCGAGTCTGAGTGTGAGTGCGAGTGCAATTTTTTTAATTTTTATTTTTTTTTGTTTTTTTTGTTTTTTTTTTGTTTTTGTTTTTTTGGAGTGCGATTTTGAGTGCGAGTGCGAGTTCGAGTGTGAGTGCGAGTGCGGGTGTGAGTGTGAGTGCGAGTGCCTGTGCGAGTGTGAGGTTGAGTGCGAGTGCGAGCGTGAGTGCGAGGGTAGGTGTGAGTGCGAGTCGCAATTTTTTTTATTTTTTTATTTTTTTGTTTTTTTGGTTTTTTTGTTTTTTGTTTTTTTTTGTTTTTTTTTTGTTTTTTTGCGAGTGCGAATTTGAGTGCGAGATCGAGTGCGAGTGTGAGTGCGAGTGCGAGTGTCAGTGAGTGCGAGTGCCTGTGTGTGTGTGAGCGTGAGTGCGAGTGCGAGCGTGAGTGCGACAGTGAGTGTGAATGCGAGTGCGAGTGTGAGTGCGAGTTCGAGTGAGGGCAAGTGGGAGTTTTAGTGCGATTGCGAGTGCGAGAGTGAGTATGAATGCTATTGCGAGTGTGAGTGCGAGTGCGAGTGTGAGTGCGAGTACGAGCAAGAGTGCGAGTTTGAGTTTGAGTGCGAGTCCATGAGTTCGAGGGGAGTGCGATTGTGAGTGCGAGTGTGAGTGCGAGTGTGAGCGTGAGTGCGATTGTGTGTGTGAGTGCAGGTGCGTGTGTGAGAGTGTGCGATTGTGAGTGCGAGTGTGAGTGCGAGTGCAATTTTTTTATTTTTTTATTTTTTTGTTTTTTTGTTTTTTTTGTTTTTTTTGTTTTTTCTTTTTTCTTTTTTTGCGAGTGCGATTTTGAGTGCGAGTGCGAGTTCGAGTGCGAGTGTGAGTGCGAGTGCAATTTTTTTGATTTTTTATTTTTTTGTTTTTTTTGTTTTTTTGGCGTTTTTTTTTTTTTTTGTTTTTTTGCGAGTGCGATTTAGAGTGCGAGTTCGAGTGCGAGTGTGAGTGCGAGTTTGAGTGTTAGTGCGAGTGTGAGTGCGAGTGCGAGCAAGAGTGCAAGTTTGATTTTGAGTGCGAGTGCGTGTGATCGAGTGTGAGTGCGAGTGTGAGTGCGAGTGCGAGTGTGAGTGTGAGCGTGAGTGCGAGTGTGAGTGTGAGTGCAGTGTGAGTGCGAGTGTCGAGTGTGAGTGCGAGTGCAATTTTTTTATTTTTTTGTTTTTTTTGTTTTTTTGTTTTTTTTTTTGTTTTTTTTTGTTTTTTTGCGAGTGCGATTTGAGTGCGAGTGCGAGTTCGAGTGCGAGTGTGAGTGCGAGTGCGAGTGTGTGCGAGTGTGAGTGTGAGTGCGAGTGTGAGTGCGAGTGTGAGTGTGAGTGCGAGTGTGAGTGCGAGTGTGAGTTCGAGTGTGAGTGCGAGTTGAGTGTGAGTGCGAGTGTGAGTGCGAGTGTGAGTGCGAGTGTGTGTGAGTGCAGTGCGTGTGTGAGTGTGCGATTTGAGTGCGAGTGCGAGTGTCGAGTGTGAGTGCGAGTGCGAGTGTGAGTGCGAGTGTAGGTGTGAGTGCGAGTGCAATTTTTTTATTTTTTATTTTTTGTTTTTTTGTTTTTTTTGTTTTTTTTGTTTTTTTGTTTTTTTTGTTTTTTTGCGAGTGCGATTTTGAGTGCGAGTGCGAGTTCGAGTGCGAGGGTGAGTGCGAGTGTGAGTGTGAGTGCGAGTGTGAGTGCGAGTGCGAGCAAGAGTGCAAGTTTGAGTTTGAGTGCGAGTGCGTGAGTTCGAGTGTGAGTGCGAGTGTGAGTGCGAGTGTGAGCGTGAGTGCGAGTGTGT
>NW_026575077.1:32500-42500 GCF_905146905.1 Nyctereutes procyonoides | reverse complement strand
GTGCGAGTGTGAGTGTGATGTGCGAGTGCGAGTGCGAGTGTCGAGTGTGAGTGCGAGTGTGAGTGCGAGTGTGAGTGCGAGTGTGAGCGTGAGTGTGAGTGTGAGTGCGAGTGTGAGTGTGAGTGCGAGTGTGAGTGTGAGTGCGAGTGCAATTTTTTATTTTTTTTATTTTTTTTTGTTTTTTGTTTTTGTTTTTTTGTTTTTTGCGAGTGCGTTTGAGTGCGAGTGCGAGTTCGGTCGAGTGTGAGTGTGAGTGTGAGTGCGAGTGTGAGTGTGAGTGCGAGTGTGCGAGTGCGAGTGTGAGTGCGAGTGAGTGTGTGCGAGTGCGAGTGTGAGTGCGAGTGTGAGTGCGAGTGCGAGTGTGAGTGCGAGTGTGAGTGCGAGTGTGAGTGCGAGTGCTGTGCGAGTGTGAGTGTGAGTGCGAGTGCGAGTGTGAGTGCGAGTGTAGTGTGAGTGCGAGTGCAATTTTTTTATTTTATTATTTTTTTGTTTTTTTGTTTTTTTTTGTTTTTTTTTTTTTTGTTTTCTTTTTTTGTTTTTTTTGCGAGTGCGATTTTGAGTGCGAGTGCGAGTGTGAGTGCGAGTGCGAGTGTGAGTGGAGCGTGAGTGCGAGTGTGAGTGTGAGTGCAGTGTGAGTGCGAGTGCGAGTGCGAGTGTGAGTGCGAGTGCAATTTTTTTTATTTTTTATTTTTTTTTTTTTGTTTTTTTTTTTTGTTTTTTTTTTTTTTGTTTTTTTGCGAGTGCGATTTTGAGTGCGAGTTCGAGTGCGAGTATGAGTGCGAGTGCGAGTGTGAGTGTGAGTGCGAGTGCCTGTGCGAGTGTGAGGGTGACTGCGAGTGCGAGCGTGAGTGCGAGTGTGAGTGTGATTGCGAGTGTGAGTGCGAGTGCGTGAGTTCGTGTGTGAGTGCGAGTGTGAGTGTGAGTGCGAGTGTGAGTGCGAGTGCGAGTGTGAGTGCGAGTGCGAGCAAGAGTGCAAGTTTGAGTGTGAGTGCGAGTGCGAGTGTGAGTGCGAGTGAGTGTGAGTGCGAGTGTGAGTTTGAGTGCGAGTGTGAGTGCGAGTGTGAGTGCGAGTGCCTGTGCGAGTGTGAGGTGAGTGCGAGTGCGAGCGTGAGTGCGAGTGCGAGTGCAGGTGTGAGTGCGAGTGCAATTTTTTTTATTTTTTATTTATTTATTTATTTTTTTTTGGGGGTTTTTTGTTTTTTTTTGCTTTTTTGTTTTTTTGCGAGTGCGAATTTGAGTGCGAGTGCGAGATCGAGTGCGAGTGTGAGTGCGAGTGCGAGTGTGAGTGCGTGTGCCTTGTGTGTGTGAGGGTGAGTGCGAGTGCGAGCGTGAGTGCGAGTGCGAGTGTGAATGCGAGTGCGAGTGTGAGTGCGAGTTCGAGTGTGAGGGCAAGTGGGATTTTGAGTGCGACTGCGAGTGCGAGAGTGAGTATGAATGCTAGTGCGAGTGTCAGTGCGAGTGTGAGTGCGAGTGCGAGCAAGAGTGCAAGTTTGAGTTTGAGTGCCAGTGCTGAGTTCGAGTGTGAGTGCGAGTGTGAGTGCGAGTGTGAGTGCGAGTGTGAGCGTGAGTGCGAGTGTGTGTGTGAGTGCAGGTGTGAGTGTGAGTGCGATTGTGAGTGCGAGTGTGAGTGCGAGTGCAATTTTTTTATTGTTTTATTTTTTTGTTTTTTTTGTTTTTTCTTTTTTTTGTTTTTTCTTTTTTTTGTTTTTTTGCGAGTGCCATTTTGAGTGCGAGTTCGAGTTCGAGTGCGAGTGTGAGTGCGAGTGCAATTTTTTTTATTTTTTTATTTTTTTTGTTTTTTTTTGTTTTTTGGGGGTTTTTTGTTTTTTTTTGTTTTTTTGCGAGTGCGATTTTGAGTGCGAGTGCGAGTTCGAGTGCGATTGTGAGTGCGAGTGTGAGTGTTAGTGGTAGTGTGACTGCGAGTGCGAGCAAGAGTGCAAGTTTGATTTTGAGTGCGATTGCGTGTGATCGAGTGTGAGTGCGAGTGTGAGTGCGAGTGCGAGTGTGAGTGTGAGTGTGAGTGCGAGTGTGAGTGGAGTGCGAGCAGAGTGCAAGTTTGAGTTTGAGTGCGAGTGCGTGTGTTCGAGTGTGAGTGCGAGTGTGAGTGCGAGTTGCGAGTGTGAGTGCGAGCGCGAGTGTGAGTGCGAGTGTGAGTGCGAGTGTGTGAGTTCGAGTGTGAGTGCGAGTGTGATTGTGAGTGGGAGAGTGAGTGCGAGTGTGAGTGCGAGTGTGAGTGCGAGTGTGAGTGCGAGTGCGAGCAAGAGTGCAAGTTTGAGTGTGAGTGCGAGTGCGTGAGTTCCAGTGTGAGCGCGAGCGTGTGAGTGCGAGTGTGAGTGAGAGTGCGAGTGTGAGTGCGAGTGTGAGCGTGAGTGGAAGTGTGAGTGCGAGTGTGAGTGCGAGTGGGAGTGGGAGTGCAATTTTTTTATTTTTTTATTTTTTTTGTTTTTTTTGTTTTTTGTTTTTTGGGTTTTTTTGTTTTTTTTGTTTTTTTGCGAGTGCGATTTTGAGTGCGAGTTCGAGTGCGAGTGTGAGTGCGATTGCGAGTGTGAGTTCAGGTGTGAGTGTGAGTGCGAGTGTGAGTGCGAGTGAGTGCGAGTGCAATTTTTTTATTTTTTCATTTTTTTGTTTTTTTTGTTTTTTTGTTTTTTTTTGTTTTTTTTTGTTTTTTTTTGCGAGTGCGATTTTGAGTGCGAGTGCGAGTTCGAGTGACAGTGTGAGTGCGAGTGCGATTGTGAGTGCGAGTGCCTGTGCGAGTGTGAGTGTGAGTGCGAGTGCGAGCGTGAGTGCGAGTGCGAGTGTAGCTGTGAGTGCGAGTGCAATTTTTTCATTTTTTTATTTTTTTTGTTTTTTTGTTTTTTGGTTTTTTTTGGTTCTTTTTGTTTTTTTTTGTTTTTTTGCGAGTGCGAATTTGAGTGCGAGTGCGAGTTCGAGTGCGATTGTGAGTGCGAGTGCCAGTGTGAGTGTGAGTGCCAGTGCCTGTGCGAGTGTGAGGGTGAGTGCGAGCGTGAGTGCGAGTGCGAGTGTGAAAGGGAGTGCGAGTGTGAGTGCGAGTTCGAGTGTGAGCGCAAGTGGGAGTTTGAGTGCGATTGCGAGTTCGAGAGTGAGTGTCAGTGCTAGTGTGAGTGCGTGTGCAAGTGTGAGTGCGAGTGTGTGAGCGAGTGCAATTTTTTTTATTTTTTCATTTTTTTGTTTTTTGTTTTTTTTGCTTTTTTTGTTTTTTTTTGTTTTTTTGTTTTTTTTTGTTTTTTTTGCGAGTGCTATTTTGAGTGCGAGTGCGAGTTCGAGTCCGAGTGTGAGTGTGAGTGAGTTCGAGTGTGAGTGCGAGTCTGAGTGTGAGTTTGAGTGTGAGTGCGAGTGCGTGAGTTCGAGTGTGAGTGCGAGTGTGAGTGCGAGTGTGACTGGGAGTGCGAGTGTGAGTGTGAGTGCGAGTGTGAGTGTGAGTGAGAGTGCGAGTGTGAGTGCGAGTGTGAGTGCGAGTGTGAGTGCGAGTGGGAGCGTGAGTGCGAGTGTGAGTGTGAGTGCGAGTGTGAGTATGAGTACGAGTGTGAGTGCGAGAGTGAGTGCGAGTGCAATTTTTTATTTTTTTATTTTTTATTTTTTTTTCTTTTTTTTCATTGTTTTTTTTTGTTTTTTTGCGAGTGCGATTTTGAATGCGAGTGCCAGTTCGAGTGCGAGTGTGAGTGCGAGTGCGAGTGTGAGTGCGAGTGCCTGTGCGAGTGTGAGGGTGAGTGCGAGTGCGAGCGGGAGTGCGAGTGTAGGTGTGAGTGCGAGTGCAATTTTTTTATTTTTTTATTTTTTTTGTTTTTATTGTTTTTTTTTGGTTTTTTTTGTTTTTTTTTTGTTTTTTTTTGTTTTTTTCGAGTGCGAATTTGAGTGCGAGTGCGAGTTCGAGTGCGTTTTGAGTGCGAGTGCGAGTTTGAGTGTGACTGCGAGTGCCTGTGCGAGTGTGAGGTGAGTGCGAGTGCGAGTGTGAGTGCGAGTGCGAGTGTGAGTGCAGTGGAGTTGAGTGCGAGTGAGAGTGCGAGTGTGAGTGTGAGTGCGAGTGCGAGTGTGAGTGCGAGTGTGAGTGCGAGTGGAGTGTGAGTGTGAGCGTGAGTGCGAGTGTGAGTGTGAGTGCAGTGAGTGCGAGTGCGAGTGTGAGTGCGAGTGCAATTTTTTTATTTTTTAATTTTTTTGTTTTTTTGTTTTTTTGTTTTTTGTTTTTTTTGTTTTTGTTTTTTTGCGAGTGCGATTTTGAGTGCGAGTGCGAGTTCGAGTGCGAGTGTGAGTGCGAGTGCGGTGTGAGTGTGAGTGCGAGTGCCTGTGCGAGTGTGAGGTGAGTGCGAGTGCGAGCGTGAGTGCGAGTGTAGGTGTGAGTGCGAGTGCAATTTTTTTTATTTTTTTTTTTTTTGTTTTTTTGTTTTTTGTTTTGTTTTTTTTTGTTTTTTTTTTTGTTTTTTTGCGAGTGCGAATTTGAGTGCGAGTGCGAGTCGAGTGTGAGTGCGAGTGTGAGTGAGTGCGAGTGCTGTGTGTGTGTGAGGTGAGTGCGAGTGCGAGCGTGAGTGCGAGTGCGAGTGTGAGTGCGAGTGCGAGTGTGAGTGCGAGTTCGAGTGAGTGGCAGAGTGGAGTTTGAGTGCTGAGTGCGAGTGTGAGTGCGAGTGCGAGTGTGAGTGTGAGTGCGAGTGCTGTGCGAGTGTGAGTGTGAGTGCGAGTGCGAGCGTGAGTGCGAGTGCGTGAGTGTGAGTGCGAGTGCTGAGTTTGTGAGTGCGAGTGTGAGTGCGAGTGTGAGTGTGAGTGCGAGTGTGTGTGTGAGTGCAGTGTGCGTGTGTGAGAGTGTGCGATTGTGAGTGCGAGTGTGAGTGCGAGTGCAATTTTTTTTATTTTTTATTTGTTTTGTTTATTTGGTTTTTTTTGTTTTTTGTTTTTTTTGTTTTTTCTTTTTCTTTTTTTGCGAGTGCGATTTTGAGTGCGAGTGCGAGTTCGAGTGCGAGTGTGAGTGCGAGTGCAATTTTTTTATTTTTTTATTTTTTTGTTTTTTTTGTTTTTTGGGCGTTTTTTTTGTTTTTTTTTTGTTTTTTTGCAAGTGCGATTTTGAGTGAGAGTGCGAGTTCGAGTGCGAGTGTGAGTGCGAGTTTGAGTGTTAGTGCGAGTGTGAGTGCGAGTGCGAGCAAGAGTGCAAGTTTGATTTTGAGTGCGAGTGCGTGTGATCGAGTGTGAGTGCGAGTGTGAGTGCGAGTGCGAGTGTGAGTGTGAGTGTGAGCGTGAGTGCGAATGAGAGTGTGAGTGCAGGTGTGAGTGCAAATGGAGTGCGAGTGTGAGTGCGAGTGCAATTTTTTTAATTTTTTATTTTTTTGTTTTTTTGTTTTTTTGTTTTTTCTTTTTTTGTTTTTTGTTTTTTGCGAGTGCGATTTTGAGTGCGAGTTCGAGTGCGAGTGTGAGTGCGAGTGCGAGTGTGAGTGCGAGTGTGAGTGTGAGTGCGAGTGCAATTTTTTTATTTTTTTATTTTTTTTTTTTTTTGTTTTTTTTTGTTTTTTTTTGTTTTTTTGCGAGTGCGATTTTGAGTGCGAGTGCGAGTTCGAGTGCGAGTGTGAGTGCGAGTGTGAGTGTGAGTGCGAGTGTGAGTGCGAGTGCGAGCAAGAGTGCAAGTTTGAGTTTGAGTGCGAGTGCGTGAGTTCGAGTGTGAGTGCGAGTGCGAGTGTGAGCGTGAGTGCGAGTGTGTGTGTGAGTGCGAGTGTGAGTGTGAGTGCGAGTGCTGTGCGAGTGTGAGTGTGAGTGCGAGTGCGAGTGTGAGTGCGAGTGTAGGTGTGAGTGCAAGTGCAATTTTTTTATTTTTTTTTTTTTTTGTTTTTTTTGGGTTTTTTTTCTTTTGTTTTTTTTTTTGCGAGTGCGATTTTGAGTGCGAGTGCGAGTTCGTGTCCGAGTGTGAGTTCGAGTGTGAGTGCGAGTCTGAGTGTCAGTGCGAGTGTGAGTGCGAGTGCGTGAGTTCGAGTGTGAATGCGAGTGTGAGTGCGAGTGTGACTGGGAGTGCGAGTGCGAGCGGGAGTGCGAGTGTAGGTGTGAGTGCGAGTGGAATTTTTTTTATTTTTCTTTTTTTTGTTTTTTTTCTTTTTTTGTTTTTTTCTGTTTTTTCTTTTTTTTGTGTTTTTTTGCGAGTGCGATTTTGAGTGCGAGTGCGTGTTCGAGTGCGAGTGTGAGTGCAATTATTTTATTTTTTTATTTTTTTTGTTTTTTTAGGTTTTTTTGTTTTTTTTGTTTTTTTGCGAGTTCGATTTGAGTGCGAGTTCGAGTGCGAGTGTGAGTGCGAGTGCGAGTGTGAGTGCGAGTGTAGGTGTGAGTGCGAGTGCAATTTTTTTTATTTTTTTATTTTATTGTTTTTTTGTTTTTTTTGTTTTTTGTTTTTTTGTTTTTTCTTGTTTTTTTGCGAGTGCGATTTTGAGTGCGAGGGCGAGTTCGAGTGCGAGGGTGAGTGCGAGTGTGAGTGTGAGTGCGAGTGTGATTGCGAGTGCGAGCAAGAGTGCAAGTTTGAGTTTGAGTGCGAGTGCGTGTGTTCGAGTGTGAGTGCGAGTGTGAGTGCGAGTGTGAGCGTGAGTGCGAGTGTGTGTGTGAGTGCAGGTGTGAGTGTGAGTGCGAGTGCCTGTGCGAGTGTGAGGTGAGTGCGAGTTCGATCGTGAGTGCGAGTGTAGGTGTGAGTGCAAGTGCAATTTTTTTTTATTTTTTTTGTTTTTTTTGGTTTTTTTTTCTTTTGTTTTTTTTTTGCGAGTGCGATTTTGAGTGCGAGTGCGAGTTCGTGTCCGAGTGTGAGTGAGTTCGAGTGTGAGTGCGAGTCTGAGTGTCAGTGCGAGTGTGAGTGCGAGTGCGTGAGTTCGAGTGTGAGTGCGAGTGTGAGTGCGAGTGCGAGTGTAAGTGTGAGTGCGAGTGTGAGTGCGAGTGTGAGTGCGAGTGGGAGTGCGAGTGTGAGTGTGAGTGCGAGTGTGAGTGCGAGTGTGAGTGCGAGTGGAGCGTGAGCGTGAGTGTGAGTGTGAGTGCGAGTGTGAGTATGAGTACGAGTGTGAGAGTGAGTGCGAGTGCAATTTTTTATTTTTTTATTTTTTATTTTTTTTTGTTTATTCTTTTTTTTTTTTTTTGTTTTTTTGCCAGTGCGATTTTGAGTGCGAGTGCGAGTTCGAGTGCGAGTGTGAGTGCGAGTGCGAGTGTGAGTGTGAGTGCGAGTGCCTGTGCGAGTGTGAGGGTGAGTGCGAGTGCGAGCGGGAGTGCGAGTGTAGGTGTGAGTGCGAGTGGAATTTTTTTATTTTTATTTTTTTTGTTTTTTCTTTTTTTGTTTTTTTCTGTTTTTCTTTTTTTGTTTTTTCGTTTTTGTTTTTTTGTTTTTTTTTGTTTTTTTTGTTTTTTTGCGAGTGCGAATTTTAGTGCGAGTGCGAGTGCGAGATCGAGTGCGAGTGCGAGTGTGAGTGAGTGCGAGTGCCTGTGTGTGTGTGAGGGTGAGTGCGAGTGCGAGCGTGAGTGCGACTGCGAGTGTGAATGCGAGTGCGAGTGTGAGTGCGAGTTCGAGTGAGGGCAAGTGGGAGTTTGAGTGCGATTGCGAGAGTGAGTATGAATGCTAGTGCGAGTGTGAGTGCGAGTGCGAGTGTGAGTGCGAGTGCGAGCAAGAGTGCAAGTTTGAGTTTGAGTGCGAGTGCGTGAGTTCGAGTGGGAGTGCGAGTGTGAGTGCGAGTGTCAGCGTGAGTGCGAGCGTATGTGTGAGTGCAGGTGCATGTGTGAGAGTGTGCGATTGTGAGTGCGAGTGTGAGTGCGAGTGCAATTTTTTTATTTTTTTATTTTTTTTGTTTATTTGGTTTTTTTTTGTTTTTTTTTTTCTTTTTCTTTTTTTGCGAGTGCGATTTTGAGTGCGAGTGCGAGTTCGAGTGCGAGTGTGAGTGCGAGTGCAATTTTTTTATTTTTTTATTTTTTTGTTTTTTTTTTTTTTTTGTTGTTTTTTGCGAGTGCGATTTTGAGTGCGAGTGTGAGTGTGAGTGCGAGTGCCTGTGCGAGTGTGAGGTTGAGTGCGAGTGCGAGCGTGAGTGCGAGTGTAGGTGTGAGTGCGAGTGCAATTTTTTTATTTTTTTATTTTTTTGTTTTTTTTTGTTTTTTGTTTTTTTTTGTTTTTTTTTTTTTGCGAGTGCGATTTTGAGTGCGAGTGCGAGTTCGAGTGCGAGTGAGTGCGAGTGCGAGTGTGATGCGAGTGCGAGTGTGAGTGCGAGTTCGAGTGTGAGGGCAAGTGGAGTTTGAGTGCGATTGCGAGTGCGAGGTGAGTTGAATGCTAGTGCGAGTGTGAGTGCGAGTGTGAGTGCGAGTGCGAGAGAGTGCGAGTTTGAGTGTGAGTGCGAGTGCTGAGTTCGAGTGTGAGTGCGAGTGTGAGTGCGAGTGTGAGTGCGAGTGCGAGTGCAATTTTTTTTATTTTTTTATTTTTTTTTGTTTTTTTTGTTTTTTGTTTTTTTGTTTTTTTTTTTTTTGTTTTTTTGCGAGTGCGATTTTGAGTGCGAGTGCGAGTTCGAGTGCGAGTGCGAGTGCGAGTGTGAGTGTGAGTGCGAGTGGGTGTGAGTGCGATTGCAAGTGCGAGTTGAGTGTGAGTGCGAGTGCGAGTGTGAGTGCGAGTGCAGTGTGAGTGCGAGTGGAGTTTGAGTGCAGTGGAGTGCGAGTGTGAGTGTGAGTGCGAGCGAGTGCAGTGCGAGTGTGAGTGCGAGTGCAGTGTGAGTGTAGTGAGTGTGAGTGCGAGTGTGAGTGCGAGTGCGTGAGTGTGTGAGTGCGAGTGTGAGTGCGAGTGTGAGTGCGAGTGCGAGTGTGAGTGCGAGTGTGAGTGCGAGTGCGAGCAGAGTGCAATTTGAGTGTGAGTGCGAGTGCGTGAGTTCGAGTGTGAGTGAGAGTGCGAGTGTGAGTGCGAGTGTGAGCGTGAGTGGAGTGTGAGTGCGAGTGTGAGTGCGAGTGCGAGTGTGAGTGCGAGTGCAATTTTTTTAATTTTTTATTTTTTTGTTTTTTTGTTTTTTGTTTTTTGTTTTTTTTTGTTTTTTTGCGAGTGCGATTTTGAGTGCGAGTGCGAGTTCGAGTGCGAGTGTGAGTGCGAGTGCGAGTGTGAGTGTGAGTGCGAGTGCCTGTGCGAGTGTGAGGGTGAGTGCGAGTGTAGGTGTGAGTGCGAGTGCAATTTTTTATTTTTTATTTTTTTGTTTTTTGTTTTTTTTGTTTTTTGTTTTTTTTCTTTTTTTTGTTTTTTTTGCGAGTGCGATTTTGAGTGCGAGTGCGAGTTCGAGTGCGAGTGTGAGTGCGAGTGCAATTTTTTTATTTTTTATTTTTTTGTTTTTTTTGTTTTTTTGGTTTTTTTTTGTTTTTTTGCGAGTGCGATTTTGAGTGCGAGTGCGAGTTCGAGTGCGAGTGTGAGTGCGAGTGTGAGTGTTAGTGCGAGTGTGAGTGAGTGCGAGTGCGAGCAAGAGTGCAAGTTTGATTTTGAGTGCGAGTGCGTGTGATCGAGTGTGAGTGCGAGTGTGAGTGCGAGTGCGAGTGTGAGTGTGAGCGTGAGTGCGAGTGTGAGTGTGAGTGCAGGTGTGAGTGCGAGTGCGAGTGTGAGTGCGAGTGCAATTTTTTTTAATTTTTTATTTTTTTTGTTTTTTTTTTTTGTTTTTTGTTTTTTTTTTTTGTTTTTTTGCGAGTGCGATTTTGAGTGCGAGTGGTGAGTGTGAGTGCGAGTGCTGTGCGAGTGTGAGGTTGAGTGCGAGTGCGAGCGTGAGTGCGAGTGTAGGTGTGAGTGCGAGTGCAATTTTTTTATTTTTTTATTTTTTTTGTTTTTTTTTGTTTTTTTGTTTTTTTTGTTTTTTTTTTTTTTTGCGAGTGCGATTTTGAGTGCGAGTGCGAGTTCGAGTGCGAGTGTGAGTGCGAGTGCGAGTGTGAATGCGAGTGTCAGTGTGAGTGCGAGTTCGAGTGTGAGGGCAAGTGGAGTTTGAGTGCGATTGCGAGTGCGAGAGTGAGTATGAATGCTAGTGCGAGTGTGAGTGCG
>NW_026575077.1:22500-30000 GCF_905146905.1 Nyctereutes procyonoides | reverse complement strand
TGCGAGAGTGAGTGCGAGTGCAATTTTTTATTTTTTATTTTTTTGTTTTTTTTGTTTTTTTGTTTTTTGTTTTTTTTGTTTTTTTTGTTTTTTGCGAGTGCGATTTTGAGTGCGAGTGCGAGTTCGAGTGCGAGTGTGAGTGCGAGTGTGAGTGTGAGTGCGAGTGCGAGTGTTCGAGTGTGTGCGAGTGTGAGTGCGAGTGTGAGTGCGAGTGTGAGTGTGAGTGTGAGTGTGAGTGCGAGTGTGAGTGTGAGTGCGAGTGTGTGCGAGTGTGAGTGCGAGTGCAATTTTTTTATTTTTTTATTTTTTTGTTTTGTTTTTTTGTTTTTTTTTGTTTTTTGTTTTTTTTTTGTTTTTTGCGAGTGCGATTTTGAGTGCGAGTGCGAGTTCGAGTGTGAGTGCGAGTGCCTGTGCGAGTGTGAGGGTGAGTGCGAGTGCGAGCGTGAGTGCGAGTGTAGGTGTGAGTGCGAGTGCAATTTTTTTATTTTTTTATTTTTTTGTTTTTTTGTTTTTTGGTTTTTTTTGTTTTTTTTGTTTTTTTGCGAGTGCGATTTTGAGTGCGAGTGCGAGTTCGAGTGCGAGTGTGAGTGCGAGTGTGAGTGCGAGTGTGAGTGCGAGTGCAGCAGAGTGCAAGTTTGATTTTGAGTGCGAGTGCGTGTGATCGAGTGTGAGTGCGAGTGTGAGTGCGAGTGCGAGTGTGAGTGTGAGTGCGAGTGTGAGTGTGAGTGTGAGTGCGAGTGTGAGTGTGAGTGTGAGTGCGAGTGCGAGTGTGAGTGTTGAGTGTGATTGCGAGTGCGAGTGTGAGTGCTGAGTGCGAGTGTGAGTGTGAGAGTGAGTGTGAGTGCGAGTGCGAGTTGAGTGAGTGTGAGTGCGAGTGTGAGTGCGAGTGTGAGTGTGAGTGTGAGTGCGATTGTGAGTGTGAGTGCGATTGTGAGTGTGAGTGAGTGTGAGTGCGAGTGCGAGTGTGAGTGCGAGTGCGAGTGTGAGTGTGAGTGTGAGTGCGAGTGTGAGTGTGAGTGCGAGTGTGAGTGCGAGTGCGAGTGTGAGTGCGAGTGTGAGTGCGAGTGTGAGTGTGAGTGTGAGTGCGAGTGCGAGTGTGAGTGCGAGTGGAGTTTGATTGCGAGTGTGAGTGCGAGTGTGAGTTTGAGTGCTAGTGGAGTGCGAGTGTGAGTGTGAGTGCGAGTGTGAGTGTGAGTGTGATGTGAGTGTGAGTGCGAGTGTGAGTGCGAGTGTGAGTGCGATGAGTGTGAGTGCGAGTGCGAGTGTGAGTGTGAGTGCGAGTGTGAGTGTGAGTGTGAGTGCGAGTGTGAGTGTGAGTGCGAGTGTGAGTGCGAGTGAGAGTGCGAGTGTGAGTGTGAGTGCGAGTGTGATGTGAGTGTGAGTGCGATGTGAGTGTGAGTGTGAGTGCGAGTGGAGTGTGAGTGCGAGTGTGAATGTGAGTGCAGTGTGAGTGCGAGTGCGAGTGTGAGGTGAGTGCGAGTGTGAGTGTGAGTGCGAGTGTGAGTGTGAGTGCGAATGTGAGTGCGAGTGAGTGCGAGTGTGAGTGCGAGTGTGAGTGCGAGTGTGAGTGTGAGCGAGTGTGAGTGTTGAGTGCGAGTGTGAGTGTGAGTGCGAGTGTGAGTGTGAGTGCGATGTGAGTGTGAGTGCGAGTGTGAGTGCGAGTGTGAGTGCGAGTGCGAGTGTGTGAGTGTGAGTGCGAGTGTGAGTGCGAGTGTGAGTGAGAGTTTGATTGTGAGTGTGAGTGTTTATGAGTGTGAGTGTGAGTGTGAGTGCGAGTGCGAGTGTGAGTGCGAGTGTGAGTGCGAGTGCGAGTGTGAGTGCAGTGTGAGTGTGAGTGCGAGTGTGAGTGCGAGTGTGAGTGTGAGTGGAGTGCGAGTGTGAGTGCGAGTGTGAATGCGAGTGCGAGTGAGTGAGTGCGAGTTCGAGTGTGAGTGCGAGTGTGAGTGTGAGTGCGAGTGTGATTGTGAGTTGAGTTCGAGTGCGAGTGTGAGTGCGAGTGCGAGTGTGAGTGCGAGTTCGAGTGTGAGGTAGTGGAGTTTGAGTGCGATTGCGAGTGCGAGAGTGAGTATGTGCGAGTGCGAGTGTGAGTGCGAGTGCGAGTGTGAGTGCGAGTTCGAGTGTGAGGGTAAGTGGGAGTTTGAGTGCGATTGCGAGTGCGAGAGTGAGTATGAATGCTAGTGCGACTGTGAGTGCGAGTGCGAGTTTGAGTGCGAGCAAGAGTGCAAGTTTGAGTTTGAGTGCGTGTGCGTGGGTTCGAGTGTGAGTTCGAGTGTGAGTGTGAGTGCGAGTGCTTGTGTGTGTGTGAGGGTGAGTGCGAGTGCGAGCGTGAGTGCGAGTGCGAGTGAGTGCGAGTTGAGTGGAGGGCAAGTGGGAGTTTGAGTGCGATTGAGAGTGTGAGTGCGACTGTGAGTGCGAGTGCGAGCAAGAGTGCAGGTTTGAGTTTGAGTGCGAGTGCGTGAGTTCGAGTGTGAGTGCGAGTGTGAGTGCGAGTGTGAGTGCGAGTGCGAGTGCAATTTTTTATATTTTTTTATTTTTTTTGTTTTTTTTGTTTTATTTGTTTTTTGTTTTTTTTTTGTTTTTTTGCGAGTGCGATTTTGAGTGCGAGTTCGAGTGCGTGTGAGTGCGAGTGCGAGTGTGAGTGTGAGTGCGAGTGCCTGTGCGAGTGTGAGGGTGAGTGCGAGTGCAAGCGTGAGTTTGAGTGCGAGTGTGAATGCGAGTGTGAGTGTGAGTGCGAGTTCGAGTGTGAGGGCAAGTGGGAGTTTGAGTGCGAGAGTCCGAGTGTGAGTGTGAGTGCGAGTTCGAGTGTGAGTGCAATTTTTTTAATTTTTTATTTTTTTTGTTTTTTTTGTTTTTTGTTTTTTTTGTTTTTGTTTTTGTTTTTTTGCGAGTGCGATTTTGAGTGCGAGTGCGATTGTGAGTGTGAGTGCGAGTGCCTGTGCGAGTGTGAGGGTGAGTGCGAGCGCGAGCGTGACTACGAGTGTAGGTTTGAATGCGAGTGCAATTTTTTTTATTTTTATTTTTTTTGTTTTTTTGTTTCTTTTGTTTTTTTTTGTTTTTTCTTTTTTTTGTTTTTTTTTCGCGTTGCGATTTTGAGTGCGAGTGCGAGTTCGAGTGCGAGTGTGAGTGCGAGTGCAATTTTTTTTATTTTTTATTTTTTTTGTTTTTTTTGTTTTTTGGGGGGTTTTTTTGTTTTTTTTTTTGGTTTTTTGCGAGTGCGATTTGAATGCGAGTGCGAGTTCGAGTGCGAGTGTGAGTGCGAGTGTGAGTGTTAGTGCGAGTGTGAGTACGAGTGCCAGCAAGAGTGGAAGTTTGATTTTGAGTGCGAGTGCGTGTGATCGAGTGTGAGTGCGAGTGTGAGTGCGAGTGCGAGTGTGTGTGAGTGTGAGCGTGAGTGCGAGTGTGAGTGTGAGTGCAGGTGTGAGTGCGAGTGCGAGTGTGAGTGCGAGTGCAATTTTTTTAATTTTTATTTTTTTGTTTTTTTGTGTTTTTTGTTTTTTGTTTTTTTTGTTTATTTTTTGGTTTTTTGCGAGTGCGATTTTGAGTGCGAGTGCGAGTTCGAGTGCGAGTGTGAGCGTGAGTGCGAGTGTGTGTGTGAGTGCAGGTGTGAGTGTGAGTGCGAGTGTGAATGCGAGTGTGGCTGCGAGTGCAATTTTTTATTTTTTTATTTTTTTGTTTTTTGTGGGTTTTTTTTGATTTTTGTTGTTTTGCGAGTGCGATTTTGAGTGCGAGTGCGAGTTCGAGTGCGAGTGTGAGTGCGAGTGAAATTTTTTTATTTTTTATTTTTTTTGTTTTTTTTGTTTTTTGGGGTTTTTTTGTTTTTTTTTTGTTTTATTGCGAGTGCGATTTGGAGTGCGAGTGCGAGTTCGAGTGCGAGTGTGAGTGCGAGTGTGAGTGTTAGTGCGAGTGTGAGTGCGAGTGCGAGCAAGAGTGCAAGTTTGTTTTGAGTGCCAGTGCGTGTGATCGAGTGTGAGTGCGAGTGTGAGTGCGAGTGCGAGTGTGAGTGTGAGTGCGAGTGTGAGTGCGAGTTCGAGTGTGAGTGCAATTTTTTTAATTTTTTATTTTTTTTGTTTTTTTGTTTTTTGTTTTTTTTGTTTATTTTTTGGTTTTTTGCGAGTGCGATTTTGAGTGCGAGTGCGAGTTCGAGTGCGAGTGTGAGCGTGAGTGCGAGTGTGTGTGTGAGTGCAGGTGTGAGTGTGAGTGCGAGTGTGAATGCGAGTGCGAGTGTGAGTGCGAGTTCGAGTGTGAGGGCAAGTGGGAGTTTGAGTGCGATTGCGAGTGCGAGAGTGAGTATGAATGCTAGTGCGAGTGTGAGTGCGAGTGCGAGTGTGAGTGCGAGCAAGAGTGCAAGTTTGAGTTTGAGTGTGTGTGCGTGAGTTCGAGTGTGAGTGCGAGTGTGAGTGTGAGTGCGAGTGCCTGTGTGTGTGTGAGGGTGAGTGCGAGTGCGAGCCTGAGTGCGAGTGTGAATGCGAGTGCGAGTGTGAGTGCGAGTTCGAGTGTGAGGGCAAGTGGGAGTTTGAGTGCGATTGCGAGTGCGAGAGTGAGTATGAATGCTAGTGCGATTGCGAGTGCGAGTGTGAGTGCGAGCAAGAGTGCAAGTTTGAGTTTGAGTGCGAGTGCGTGAGTTCGAGTGTGAGTGCGAGTGTGAGTGCGAGTGTGAGCGTGAGTGCGAGTGTGTGTGTGATTGCAGGTGTGATTGTGAGTGCGATTGTGAGTGCGAGTGTGAGTGCGAGTTCAATTTTTTTTATTTTTTTATTTTTTTTGTTTTTTTGGTTTTTTTGGTTTTTTGTTTTTTTGTTTCTTCTTTTTTTGTTTTTTTGCGAGTTCGATTTTGAGTGCAAGTGCGAGTTCGAGTGCGAGTGTGAGTGCGAGTGCAATTTTTTTTTATTTTTTATTTTTTTTGTTTTTTTGTTTTTTGTTTTTTTTGCTTTTTTGTTTTTTTGCGAGTGCGATTTTGAGTGCGAGTGCGAGTTCGAGTGCGAGTGTGAGTGCGAGTGTGAATGCGAGTGCGAGTGTGAGTGCGAGTCGAGTGTGAGGGCAAGTGGGAGTTTGAGTGGGATTGCGAGTGCGAGAGTGAGTATGAATGCTAGTGCGAGTGTGAGTGCGAGTGTGAGTGCGAGTGCGAGCAAGAATCCAAGTTTGAGTTTGAGTGCGTGTGCGTGAGTTCGATTGTGAGTGCGAGTGGGACTGCGAGTGTGAGTGCGAGTGTGAGCGTGAGTGCGAATGTGTGTGTGAGTGCACGTGTGAGTGTGAGTGCGATTGTGAGTGCGAGTGTGAGTGCGAGTGCAATTTTTTTATTTTTTTATTTTTTTTGTTTTTTTGGTTTTTTGGTTTTTGTTTATTTTTGTTTTTTCTTTTATTTGATTTTTTTGCGAGTGCGATTTTGAGTGCGAGTGCGAGTTCGACTGCGAGTGTGAGTGCGAGTGTAATTTTTTTTATTTTTTTATTTTTTTTGTATTTTTGGGGGTTTTATTTGGGTTTTTTTTTGTTTTTTTGCGAGTGCGATTGTGAGTGCGAGTTCGAGTGCGAGTGTGAGTGCGAGTGCGAGTGCCAGTGTGAGTGCGAATGCCTGTGCGAGTGTGAGGGTGAGTGCGAGTGCGAGCGTGAGTGCGAGTGTAGGTGTGAGTGCGAGTGCAATTTTTTTTATTTTTTTATTTTTTTGTTTTTTTTGGGTTTTTTTTTGTTTTTTGTTTTTTTTTCTTTTTTTTTCTTTTTTTTATGTTTTCCGAGTGTGAGTTCGAGTGCGAGTGTGAGTGCGAGTGCGAGTGTGAGTGCGAGTTCGATTGTGAGGGTAAGTGGGAGTTTAAGTGCGATTGCGAGTGCGAGAGTGAGTATGAATGCTAGTGCGAGTGAGAGTGCGAGTGCGAGTGTGAGTGCGAGCAAGAGTGCAAGTTTGAGTTTGAGTGCGTGTGCGTGGGTTCGAGTGTGAGTTCGAGTGTGAGTGTGAGTGCGAGTGCTTGTGTGTGTGTGAGGGTGAGGGCGAGTGCGAGCGTGAGTGCGAGTTCGAGTGTGAATGCGAGTGCGAGTGTGAGTGCGAGTTCCAGTGTGAGGGCAAGTGGGAGTTTGAGTGCGAGTGAGAGTGTGAGTGCGAGTGTAGTGCGAGTGCGAGCAAGAGTGCAGGTTTGAGTTTGAGCGCGAGTGCGTGAGTTCGAGTGTGAGTGCGAGTGTGAGTGCGAGTGTGAGTGCGAGTGCGAGTGCAATTTTTTATATTTTTTCATTTTTTTTGTTTTTTTTGTTTTATTTGTTTTTTGTTTTTTTTTGTTTTTTTGCGAGTGCGATTTTGAGTGCGAGTTCGAGTGCGAGTGTGAGTGCGAGTGTGAGTGTGAGTGCGAGTGCCTGTGCGCGTGTGAGTGTTAGTGCGAGTGCGAGCGTGAGTTTGAGTGCGAGTGTGAATGCGAGTGTGAGTGCGAGTTCGAGTGTGAGGGCAAGTGGGAGTTTGAGTGCGAGTGAGAGTCCGAGTGTGAGTGTGAGTGCGAGTGCGAGTTCGAGTGTGAGTGCAATTTTTTTTAATTTTTTATTTTTTTTGTTTTTTTTGTTTTTGTTTTTTTTGTTTTTTTTTTGTTTTTTTGCGAGTGCGATTTTGAGTGCGAGTGCGAGTGCGATTGTGAGTGTGAGTGCGAGTGCCAGTGCGAGTGTGAGGGTGAGTGCGAGCGCGAGCGTGACTACGAGTGTAGGTTTGAATGCGAGTGCAATTTTTTTATTTTTATTTTTTTGTTTTTTTGTTTCTTTTGTTTTTTGTTTTTTTTGTTTTTTCTTTTTTTTGTTTTTTTTTGCGAGTGAGATTTTGAGTGCGAGTGCGAGTTCGAGTGCGAGTGTGAGTGCGAGTGCAATTTTTTTTATTTTTTATTTTTTTTGTTTTTTTTGTTTTTTGGGGGGTTTTTTTGTTTTTTTTTTGTTTTTTTGCAAGTGCGATTTTGAGTGCGAGTGCGAGTTGGAGTGCGAGTGTGAGTGCGAGTGTGAGTGTTAGTGCGAGTGTGAGTGCCGGCAAGAGTGGAATTTTGATTTTGAGTGCGAGTGCTTGTGATCGAGTGTGAGTGCGAGTGTGAGTGCGAGTGCGAGTGTGAGTGTGAGTGTGAGCGTGAGTGCGAGTGTGAGTGTGAGTGCAGGTGTGAGTGCGAGTGCGAGTGTGAGTGCGAGTGCAATTTTTTATTTTTTAATTTTTTTTTGCTTTTTTTTGTTTTTTTCGAGTGCGATTTTGAGTGCGAGTGTGAGCGTGAGTGCGAAAGTGGTGGGTGAAGTGTAGTGCAGAAGCGGTGTGAGTGTGAAGTGTGAATGTGGGCTTACGGGTAATGAATTAGTAATGTAAATGTTACGTTTTAGTGTGATGGGGCCGGTTGAAGAGTCGGGGGGCGAGCGAGTGTGGTTGATGAGTGCAATATTATTTTTTATTTTTTTTGTTTTTTGGTATTTTTGGTATTTTGTTTTTTTTGTTTTGAATTCTTTATTTATTTTTTTTGCGAGTGCATTTTGAGTGCGAGTGCGAGTTCGACTGCGAGTGGATGC
>NW_026575077.1:0-7500 GCF_905146905.1 Nyctereutes procyonoides | reverse complement strand
ACCCCCCCCCCCCCCCCCCCCCCCCCCCCCCCCCCCCCCCCCCCCCCCCCCCCCCCCCCCCCCCCCCCCCCCCCCCCCCCCCCCCCCCCCCCCCCCCCCCCCCCCCCCCCCCCCCCCCCCCCCCCCCCCCCCCCCCCCCCCCCCCCCCCCCCCCCCCCCCACCCCCCCCCCCCCCCCCCCCCCCCCCCCCCCCCCCCCCCCCCCCCCCCCCCACCCCCCCCCCCCCCCCCCCCCCCCCCCCCCCCCCCCCCCCCCCCCCCCCCCCCCCCCCCCCCCCCCCCCCCCCCCCCCCCCCCCCCCCCCACCCCCCCCCCCCCCCCCCCCCCCCCCCCCCCCCCCCCCACCCCCCCCCCCCCCCCCCCCCCCCCCCCCCCCCCCCCCCCCCCCCCCCCCCCCCCCCCCCCCCCCCCCCCCCCCCCCCCCCCCCCCCCCCCCCCCCCCCCCCCCCCCCCCCCCCCCCCCCCCCCCCCCCCCCCCCCCCCCCCCCCCCCCCCCCCCCCCCCCCCCCCCCCCCCCCCCCACCCCCCCCCCCCCCCCCCCCCCCCCCCCCCCCCCCCCCCCCCCCCCCCCCCCCCCCCCCCCCCCCCCCCCCCCCCCCCCCCCCCCCCCCCCCCCCCCCCCCCCCCCCCCCCACCCCCCCCCCCCCCCCCCCCCCCCCCCCCCCCCCCCCCCCCCCCCCCCCCCCCCCCCCCCCCCCCCCCCCCCCCCCCCCCCCCCCCCCCCCCCCCCCCCCCCCCCCCCCCCCCCCCCCCCCCCCCACCCCCCCCCCCCCCCCCCCCCCCCCCCCCCCCCCCCCCCCCCCCCCCCCCCCCCCCCCCCCCCCCCCCCCCCCCCCCCCCCCCCCCCCCCCCCCCCCCCCCCACCCCCCCCCCCCCCCCCCCCCCCCCCCCCCCCCCCCCCCCCCCCCCCCCCCCCCCCCCCCCCCCCCCCCCCCCCCCCCCCCCCCCCCCCCCCCCCCCCCCCCCCCCCCCCCCCCCCCCCCCCCCCCCCCCCCCCCCCCCCCCCCCCCCCCCCCCCCCCCCCCCCCCCCCCCCCCCCCCCCCCCCCCACCCCCCCCCCCCCCCCCCCCCCCCCCCCCCCCCCCCCCCCCCCCCCCCCCCCCCCCCCCCCCCCCCCCCCCCCCCCCCCCCCCCCCCCCCCCCCCCCCCCCCCCCCCCCCCCCCCCCCCCCCCCCCCCCCCCCCCCCCACCCCCCCCCCCCCCCCCCCCCCCCCCCCCCCCCCCCCCCCCCCCCCCCCCCCCCCCCCCCCCCCCCCCCCCCCCCCCCCCCCCCCCCCCCCCCACCCCCCCCCCCCCCCCCCCCCCCCCCCCCCCCCCCCCCCCCCCCCCCCCCCCCCCCCCCCCCCCCCCCCCCCCCCCCCCCCCCCCCCCCCCCCCCCCCCCCCCCCCCCCCCCCCCCCCCCCCCCCCCCACCCCCCCCCCCCCCCCCCCCCCCCCCCCCCCCCCCCCCCCCCCCCCCCCCCCCCCCCCCCCCCCCCCCCCCCCCCCCCCCCCCCCCCCCCCCCCCCCCCCCCCCCCCCCCCCCCCCCCCACCCCCCCCCCCCCCCCCCCCCCCCCCCCCCCCCCCCCCCCCCCCCCCCCCCCCCCCCCCCCCCCCCCCCCCCCCCCCCCCCCCCCCCCCCCCCCCCCCCCCCCCCCCCCCCCCCCCCCCCCCCCCCCCCCCCCCCCCCCCCCCCCCCCCCCCCCCCCCCCCCCCCCCCCCCCCCCCCCCCCCCCCCCCCCCCCCCCCCCCCCCCCCCCCCCCCCCCCCCCCCCCCCCCCCCCCCCCCCCCCCCCCCCCCCCCCCCCCCCCCCCCCCCCCCCCCCCCCCCCCCCCCCCCCCCCCCCCCCCCCCCCCCCCCCCCCCCCCCCCCCCCCCCCCCCCCCCCCCCCCCCCCCCCCCACCCCCCCCCCCCCCCCCCCCCCCCCCCCCCCCCCCCCCCCCCCCCCCCCCCCCCCCCCCCCCCCCCCCCCCCCCCCCCCCCCCCCCACCCCCCCCCCCCCCCCCCCCCCCCCCCCCCCCCCCCCCCCCCCCCCCCCCCCCCCCCCCCCCCCCCCCCCCCCCCCCCCCCCCCCCCCCCCCCCCCCCCCCCCCCCCCCCCCCCCCCCCCCCCCCCCCCCCCCCCCCCCCCCCCCCCCCCCCCCCCCCCCCCCCCCCCCCCCCCCCCCCCCCCCCCCCCCCCCCCCCCCCCCCCCCCCCCCACCCCCCCCCCCCCCCCCCCCCCCCCCCCCCCCCCCCCCCCCCCCCCCCCCCCCCCCCCCCCCCCCCCCCCCCCCCCCCCCCCCCCCCCCCCCCCCCCCCCCCCCCCCCCCCCCCCCCCCCCCCCCCCCCCCCCCCCCCCCCCCCCCCCCCCCCCCCCCCCCCCCCCCCCCCCCCCCCCCCCCCCCCCCCCCCCCCCCCCCCCCCCACCCCCCCCCCCCCCCCCCCCCCCCCCCCCCCCCCCCCCCCCCCCCCCCCCCCCCCCCCCCCCCCCCCCCCCCCCCCCCCCCCCCCCCCCCCCCCCCCCCCCCCCCCCCCCCCCCCCCCCCCCCCCCCCCCCCCCCCCCCCCCCCCCCCCCCCCCCCCCCCCCCCCCCCCCCCCCCCCCCCCCCCCCCCCCCCCCCCCCCCCCCCCCCCCCCCCCCCCCCCCCCCCCCCCCCCCCCCCCCCCCCCCCCCCCCCCCCCCCCCCCCCCCCCCCCCCCCCCCCCCCCCCCCCCCCCCCCCCCCCCCCCCCCCCCCCCCCCCCCCCCCCCCCCCCCCCCCCCCCCCCCCCCCCCCCCCCCCCCCCCCCCCCCCCCCCCCCCCCCCCCCCCCCCCCCCCCCCCCCCCCCCCCCCCCCCCCCCCCCCCCCCCCCCCCCCCCCCCCCCCCCCCCCCCCCCCCCCCCCCCCCCCCCCCCCCCCCCCCCCCCCCCCCCCCCCCCCCCCCCACCCCCCCCCCCCCCCCCCCCCCCCCCCCCCCCCCCCCCCCCCCCCCCCCCCCCCCCCCCCCCCCCCCCCCCCCCCCCCCCCCCCCCCCCCCCCCCCCCCCCCCCCCCCCCCCCCCCCCCCCCCCCCCCCCCCCCCCCCCCCCCCCCCCCCCCCCCCCCCCCCCCCCCCCCCCCCCCCCCCCCCCCCCCCCCCCCCCCCCCCCCCCCCCCCCCCCCCCCCCCCCCCCCCCCCCCCCCCCCCCCCCCCCCCCCCCCCCCCCCCCCCCCCCCCCCCCCCCCCCCCCCCCCCCCCCCCCCCCCCCCCCCCCCCCCCCCCCCCCCCCCCCCCCCCCCCCCCCCCCCCCCCCCCCCCCCCCCCCCCCCCCCCCCCCCCCCCCCCCCCCCCCACCCCCCCCCCCCCCCCCCCCCCCCCCCCCCCCCCCCCCCCCCCCCCCCCCCCCCCCCCCCCCCCCCCCCCCCCCCCCCCCCCCCCCCCCCCCCCCCCCCCCCCCCCCCCCCCCCCCCCCCCCCCCCCCCCCCCCCCCCCCCCCCCCCCCCCCCCCCCCCCCCCCCCCCCCCCCCCCCCCCCCCCCCCCACCCCCCCCCCCCCCCCCCCCCCCCCCCCCCCCCCCCCCCCCCCCCCCCCCCCCCCCCCCCCCCCCCCCCCCCCCCCCCCCCCCCCCCCCCCCCCCCCCCCCCCCCCCCCCCCCCCCCCCCCCCCCCCCCCCCCCCCCCCCCCCCCCCCCCCCCCCCCCCCCCCCCCCCCCCCCCCCCCCCCCCCCCCCCCCCCCCCCCCCCCCCCCCCCCCCCCCCCCCCCCCCCCCCCCCCCCCCCCCCCCCCCCCCCCCCCCCCCCCCCCCCCCCCCCCCCCCCCCCCCCCCCCCCCCCCCACCCCCCCCCCCCCCCCCCCCCCCCCCCCCCCCCCCCCCCCCCCCCCCCCCCCCCCCCCCCCCCCCCCCCCCCCCCCCCCCCCCCCCCCCCCCCCCCCCCCCCCCCCCCCCCCCCCCCCCCCCCCCCCCCCCCCCCCCCCCCCCCCCCCCCCCCCCCCCCCCCCCCCCCCCCCCCCCCCCCCCCCCCCCCCCCCCCCCCCCCCCCCCCCCCCCCCCCCCCCCCCCCCCCCCCACCCCCCCCCCCCCCCCCCCCCCCCCCCCCCCCCCCCCCCCCCCCCCCCCCCCCCCCCCCCCCCCCCCCCCCCCCCCCCCCCCCCCCCCCCCCCCCCCCCCCCCCCCCCCCCCCCCCCCCCCCCCCCCCCCCCCCCCCCCCCCCCCCCCCCCCCCCCCCCCCCCCCCCCCCCCCCCCCCCCCCCCCCCCCCCCCCCCCCCCCCCCCCCCCCCCCCCCCCCCCCCCCCCCCCCCCCCCCCCCCCCCCCCCCCCCCCCCCCCCCCCCCCCCCCCCCCCCCCCCCCCCCCCCCCCCCCCCCCCCCCCCCCCCCCCCCCCCCCCCCCCCCCCCCCCCCCCCCCCCCCCCCCCCCCCCCCCCCCCCCCCCCCCCCCCCCCCCCCCCCCCCCCCCCCCCCCCCCCCCCCCCCCCCCCCCCCCCCCCCCCCCCCCCCCCCCCCCCCCCCCCCCCCCCCCCCCCCCCCCCCCCCCCCCCCCCCCCCCCCCCCCCCCCCCCCCCCCCCCCCCCCCCCCCCCCCCCCACCCCCCCCCCCCCCCCCCCCCCCCCCCCCCCCCCCCCCCCCCCCCCCCCCCCCCCCCCCCCCCCCCCCCCCCCCCCCCCCCCCCCCCCCCCCCCCCCCCCCCCCCCCCCCCCCCCCCCCCCCCCCCCCCCCCCCCCCCCCCCCCCCCCCCCCCCCCCCCCCCCCCCCCCCCCCCCCCCCCCCCCCCCCCCCCCCCCCCCCCCCCCCCCCCCCCCCCCCCCCCCCCCCCCCCCCCCCCCCCCCCCCCCCCCCCCCCCCCCCCCCCCCCCCCCCCCCCCCCCCCCCCCCCCCCCCCCCCCCCCCCCCCCCCCCCCCCCCCCCCCCCCCCCCCCCCCCCCCCCCCCACCCCCCCCCCCCCCCCCCCCCCCCCCCCCCCCCCCCCCCCCCCCCCCCCCCCCCCCCCCCCCCCCCCCCCCCCCCCCCCCCCCCCCCCCCCCCCCCCCCCCCCCCCCCCCCCCCCCCCCCCCCACCCCCCCCCCCCCCCCCCCCCCCCCCCCCCCCCCCCCCCCCCCCCCCCCCCCCCCCCCCCCCCCCCCCCCCCCCCCCCCCCCCCCCCCCCCCCCCCCCCCCCCCCCCCCCCCCCCCCCCCCCCCCCCCCCCCCCCCCCCCCCCCCCCCCCCCCCCCCCCCCCCCCCCCCCCCCCCCCCCCCCCCCCCCCCCCCCCCCCCCCCCCCCCCCCCCCCCCCCCCCCCCCCCCCCCCCCCCCCCCCCCCCCCCCCCCCCCCCCCCCCCCCCCCCCCCCCCCCCCCCCCCCCCCCCCCCCCCCCCCCCCCCCCCCCCCCCCCCCCCCCCCCCCCCCCCCCCCCCCCCCCCCCCCCCCCCCCCCCCCCCCCCCCCCCCCCCCCCCCCCCCCCCCCCCCCCCCCCCCCCCCCCCCACCCCCCCCCCCCCCCCCCCCCCCCCCCCCCCCCCCCCCCCCCCCCCCCCCCCCCCCCCCCCCCCCCCCCCCCCCCCCCCCCCCCCCCACCCCCCCCCCCCCCCCCCCCCCCCCCCCCCCCCCCCCCCCCCCCCCCCCCCCCCCCCCCCCCCCCCCCCCCCCCCCCCCCCCCCCCCCCCCCCCCCCCCCCCCCCCCCCCCCCCCCCCCCCCCCCCCCCCCCCCCCCCCCCCCCCCCCCCCCCCCCCCCCCCCCCCCCCCCCCCCCCCCCCCCCCCCCCCCCCCCCCCCCCCCCCCCCCCCCCCCCCCCCCCCCCCCCCCCCCCCCCCCCCCCCCCCCCCCCCCCCCCCCCCCCCCCCCCCCCCCCCCCCCCCCCCCCCCCCCCCCCCCCCCCCCCCCCCCCCCCCCCCCCCCCCCCCCCCCCCCCCCCCCCCCCCCCCCCCCCCCCCCCCCCCCCCCCCCCCCCCCCCCCCCCCCCCCCCCCCCCCCCCCCCCCCCCCCCCCCCCCCCCCCCCCCCCCCCCCCCCCCCCCCCCCCCCCCCCCCCCCCCCCCCCCCCCCCCCCCCCCCCCCCCCCCCACCCCCCCCCCCCCCCCCCCCCCCCCCCCCCCCCCCCCCCCCCCCCCCCCCCCCCCCCCCCCCCCCCCCCCCCCCCCCCCCCCCCCCCCCCCCCCCCCCCCCCCCCCCCCCCCCCCCCCCCCCCCCCCCCCCCCCCCCCCCCCCCCCCCCCCCCCCCCCCCCCCCCCCCCCCCCCCCCCCCCCCCCCCCCCCCCCCCCCCCCCCCCCCCCCCCCCCCCCCCCCCCCCCCCCCCCCCCCCCCCCCCCCCCCCCCCCCCCCCCCCCCCCCCCCCCCCCCCCCCCCCCCCCCCCCCCCCCCCCCCCCCCCCCCCCCCCCCCCCCCCCCCCCCCCCCCCCCCCCCCCCCCCCCCCCCCCCCCCCCCCCCCCCCCCCCCCCCCCCCCCCCCCCCCCCCCCCCCCCCCCCCCCCCCCCCCCACCCCCCCCCCCCCCCCCCCCCCCCCCCCCCCCCCCCCCCCCCCCCCCCCCCCCCCCCCCCCCCCCCCCCCCCCCCCCCCCCCCCCCCCCCCCCCCCCCCCCCCCCCCCCCCCCCCCCCCCCCCCCCCCCCCCCCCCCCCCCCCCCCCCCCCCCCCCCCCCCCCCCCCCCCCCCCCCCCCCCCCCCCCCCCCCCCCCCCCCCCCCCCCCCCCCCCCCCCCCCCCCCCCCCCCCCCCCCCCCCCCCCCCCCCCCCCCCCCCCCCCCCCCCCCCCCCCCCCCCCCCCCCCCCCCCCCCCCCCCCCCCCCCCCCCCCCCCCCCCCCCCCCCCCCCCCCCCCCCCCCCCCCCCCCCCCCCCCCCCCCCCCCCCCCCCCCCCCCCCCCCCCCACCCCCCCCCCCCCCCCCCCCCCCCCCCCCCCCCCCCCCCCCCCCCCCCCCCCCCCCCCCCCCCCCCCCCCCCCCCCCCCCCCCCCCCCCCCCCCCCCCCCCCCCCCCCCCCCCCCCCCCCCCCCCCCCCCCCCCCCCCCCCCCCCCCCCCCCCCCCCCCCCCCCCCCCCCCCCCCCCCCCCCCCCCCCCCCCCCCCCCCCCCCCCCCCCCCCCCCCCCCCCCCCCCCCCCCCCCCCCCCCCCCCCCCACCCCCCCCCCCCCCCCCCCCCCCCCCCCCCCCCCCCCCCCCCCCCCCCCCCCCCCCCCCCCCCCCCCCCCCCCCCCCCCCCCCCCCCCCCCCCCCCCCCCCCCCCCCCCCCCCCCCCCCCCCCCCCCCCCCCCCCCCCCCCCCCCCCCCCCCCCCCCCCCCCCCCCCCCCCCCCCCCCCCCCCCCCCCCCCCCCCCCCCCCCCCCCCCCCCCCCCCCCCCCCCCCCCCCCCCCCCCCCCCCCCCCCCCCCCCCCCCCCCCCCCCCCCCCCCCCCCCCCCCCCCCCCCCCCCCCCCCCCCCCCCCCCCCCCCCCCCCCCCCCCCCCCCCCCCCCCCCCCCCCCCCCCCCCCCCACCCCCCCCCCCCCCCCCCCCCCCCCCCCCCCCCCCCCCCCCCCCCCCCCCCCCCCCCCCCCCCCCCCCCCCCCCCCCCCCCCCCCCCCCCCCCCCCCCCCCCCCCCCCCCCCCCCCCCCCCCCCCCCCCCCCCCCCCCC
>NW_026575076.1:0-49394 GCF_905146905.1 Nyctereutes procyonoides | reverse complement strand
TTTCCTCCTATCTACTTTTTAGACTTTGAGCGTACTTGTGTTAATTCTGTATTTGCTGACAAAAGTCACCACTGAAACCATCTAGTCCTGATCTTTTTTTTGTTAGAAATGTTTTTTGACTTCTGATTCGTTCTGTTATATGTCTGCTCAGATTATATATTTCTCCTTGAGTCAGTTATGTTTTATTTTACAAAAGAAAATTTTTTTATAAATTTATTTTTTATGGATATGGATGTCCCTATATATTTTAACTGAAACCCTCATTCCTGACTTTTCTATCCTATTGTCTCTCAATATCTCACTTTAAATATTTTCTACTGATCTGTATTCTAGTTCACAATTTTCTCTTTAGAAATTTCTACTCTATGAAGTACATTCATTGAGTTCCTAATTTTAGCCACTGTACTTCCAAAAAGTTACATATTAGTCTCTTCATTGTTTCTTCATTTGGCTATAATTCTTAGTCTGAACTTTTCCTTTACACATAATAACTTTAGAGTTGGTGTGTCAACTCCACATCTAGAACCTCTTTGAGTTCTCCTATGTTCTCCTATTTGAGTTCTCCTATTTGAGTTCTCCTATTGTTTCTGAATTTTTAATTGATATTGCAGGAACTCCTCAATTTTAAAATTCTGTGTGGCAGTATTGACACAAAACATTTATAGATATACAATGGAATATTCCTCAGCCATTAGAAATGACAAATATCTCCCATATGTGTGGGAGATATCAGAAAGGGACACAGAACATAAAGACTTCTAACTCTGGGAAATGAACTAGGGGTGGTGGAAGGGGAGGAGGGCGGGGGGTGGGGGTGAATGGGTGACGGGCACGGAGGGGGACACTTGACGGGATGAGCACTGGGTGTTATTCTGTATGTTGGTAAATTGAACACCAATAGAAATTAATTTATAAAAAAATAAATAAAAAAAAAAGAAATGACAAATATCCACCATTTGCCTCAACGTGGATGGAACTGGAGGGTATTATGCTGAGTGAAGTAAGTCAATTGGAGAAGGACAAACATTATATGTTCTCATTCATTTAGGGAATATAAATAATAGTGAAAGAGAATATAAGGGAAGGGAGAAGAAATGTGTGGGTAATATCAGAAAGGGAGATAGAACATAAAGACTCCTAACTCGGGAAAACGAACTAGGGGTGGTGGAAGGGGAGGAGGGAGGGGGGTGGGGGTGAATGTGTGACGGGCACGGAGGGGGGCACCTGACGGGATGAGCACTGGGTACTATTCTGTATGCTGGCAAATTGAACACCAATAAAAAATAAATTTATTATAAAAAACATTTATAGATAACACCTGTGGTCTAGGATGATGTGTCTTCCTCTTGAGATATGCCTATTTTTGCAACGTGTCTGAGGCGCTAGCACTCAGTTCACATCTTAATACACTTTTAGGGATTGAAATGGTCAGGAGCTGAGCTGCATACCTACTTCTGATTTATCTCACTCCTATGGTGCATCTAGCATTGTCCCTAGTAACCAACCACTGCAACAGGAGTTCCACACAACAGTCAAACCCTCACTGATAACCACCTGCCCTCACAGATTCTTCTGCAAAATGGGCTTATGTAACAAGGAGAAATAAGCTCTCAGTAATGAAATCCTAAGGCCTATGTGTTCATCTTGAAATTTTTAAAATAATTCTTCACTAACCCATTAACTCCCTTTTACCTTCAGATTTTGGTTTTGTTATCTTTTCTAAATTATCTTCAGCAGAAGTTTAGCTTGACCTACTTAATCTGCTAATACTGGAGGTGTAATTCCCGTGGTGAGGACCGAGGCTCATGCCATCCCACAGTAATGGAAACCTCTCCATGGCCTACTTTCAAGATTTTGTGCTGGAAGGATTTGGAGGTGGCCTTGAGACCCAGGCCCTGCTCTTTGCTGTGTTCCTGGCCCTGTACATGGTGACTGTCCTGGGTAACCTCCTCATGATCATCGTTATCACCCTGGATGCCCGACTGCACTCCCCAATGTACTTCTTCCTCAAGAACCTCTCCTTCCTAGACTTGTGTTACTCATCTGTGATCACCCCAAATGCACTAGCCAACTTCTTCTCATCATCAAAGATCATCACCTTTGCTGGATGTGCCACCCAGTTTTTCTTTTTCTCCCTGCTGGCCACAACAGAAGGCTTCCTCCTGGGAGTTATGGCCTACGACCGCTTCATGGCCATCTGTAGCCCATTGCACTACCCCAGCACCATGTGCCAGTCTGCCTGCACTCGCCTGGTGCTGGGCGCCTACTGTGGAGGCTGCCTCAACTCTGTTGTGCAGACCAGCTTCACATTCCACCTCCCATTCTGCAGCTCCAACCGCATCAACCACTTCTTCTGTGACGTGCCCCCCCTGCTCCAGATCGCCTGTGGTAACACGGCCATCAATGAACTTCTCTTGTTTGGCATTTGTGGGTTCATGATTGTGGGTTTGGCATTTGTGATTCTCATCTCCTATGGCTACATCACAGTGACCATCCTGAGGATGAGCTCAGGAGCTGGGAGACGCAAAGTCTTCTCCACCTGTGGCTCCCACATGACTGTAGTGACTCTCTTTTTTGGGACTCTCTTTGTCATGTATGCCCAGCCAGGAGCAATTGAATCCATGGAGCAGGGCAAGGTGGTCTCTGTCTTCTACACGCTGGTCATCCCAATGCTCAATCCCCTCATCTACAGTCTGCGAAACAAGGATGTGAAGGAGGCTGTGCAGAGGCTGGGCCAGAAACACATAACCATGTAATGAAGTGTGTCCCGAATACTTGATGGAGTATATGGAGGTTTCCCCAGTGGGGTGTAGGAGTTATTATTTAGCAGACATAAACCTCTGTCAACAAGAGGAAACGCTTTAGCAATGAGCTGTACATGTACCTACAATCAATAATGATATACTGTGCCCTTAAAAATATTAAGCTGTAGATCTCAGGTTCAGTGCCCTTTTCAGAATAAAATTTTTAAAATGACTCTTCTATATAGGAAACAAAATTATATGGTCTCATTCATTTGGGGAATATAAATAATAGTGAAAGGGAATAAAGGGGAAAGGAGAAAAAATGAGTGGGGAATATTAGAAAGGGAGACAGAACATGAGAGACTCCTAACTCTGGGAAATGAACAAGAGGTGGTGGAAAAGGAGGTGGGTGGGGGTGACTGGGTGACAGGCACTGAGGGGGGCACTTCATGGGATGAGCACTGGGTGTTATGCTAGATGTTAGCAATTTGAACTCCAATAAAATATAACTTAAAAAAAAACAAAACAAAACAAAAAAAAAGGAAACAAACTGAGGGTTTCTGGAGGGGAGGGTGTGGGTAACTGGATAATGGGCAACAAGGTGGGCTTGTGATGTGATGAGCATCTAGTGTCACATACAACTGATGATTTATTGAAAACTACATCTGAAATTACTGCCATAGTGTATGTTGGCTTACCAAATTAATTTTACAAATGTACAATCCTAAAAGGCATTCACAGATTGAAATGAGTAAGTCTTGGTCCCTCACACAATGGAACACTGAGACACAGAGAGAGAGAATGTCACTGTTGTAGAAGGTGAGGATTACACAGTATTTGATAAAAGATCAAAAATTCAGACCTGATGTGGGTGTGGTCACATATCTATAAAGGAAAAACAAGTTAAATGAAAGATACATGCACCCTCAGGCCTCCTCCTCCCCAAAGATGCAGAAGTAGAAACCCCAAATCTCCAGAGTTGGGACAGTGATTGGTGTAAACAGAGGGACATCCTCACTGCAGGCCACACACTTTCTATGTGCTTGAATTTTTCAGGCACATTTCAGTTTCATACTTTTTAAAAACAACCTCCAATTATTCCTCCCTAGGAACAGAAATGTATTCAGAGTGGTCTTCTCCCAACATGAATTAGTGTCGGCTGCACAGAGACCAGCAGCAAGCAGAGAGGAACCCAGAGACGATTGTCTTTCCAGAAAGATCTTTTGAGCTCACAGAAGAATGGTATACCTAGGTGATGGAGGGAAGGGTTGAAGAAATGGCTTTGGGCTCAGGAGTTCGCACCTGCTGCCCCAGGGACAATAGTCCACTCAGGGTCACAGCGTCTGCTCTTAGTCTATGCTCTTCTCCTGATACCTGGGGCCCAAGAGACTTCTGGGCTGTGGAGCCTGGCCATGTAGGGGAGGGGGGGTCAGACAAAGCTTGCTGACAGGGGAACCCAGGAGAACTGTCCCAGTTGGAACTGGATTCAATAACATCCTTATACTGTGTTCTCTTCATGACTCTTGAATCTCTAATTCACTGGCTGCCTGTCCCTCTATTTTCATGTCAAAATTATTACTGCACTTTATTTATTGTACAAACAGATTCTTTATCTGCAAACCACCTTATATCCTTTTGCTCCTTATATTTCCAGTACTTGGTAGGTCCTAAAGTCTCACTCTAATTTATGATTGATATTTGGCAAGAATATGTCATAAGAGTTGTTTCTATTTCCACTGAGAGGTCCACCTGGCTGCATCTCTTCTTTTTTTTTTTTAATATTAGTGGATATCAGTAATCTTACCTAAACGCATTATTTCATTAGGGGTTTATAAGATGATAATGTTCAAATTCTGTATTTCAGTCTTCATTTATTAGTAGCAATATTCTGTAAAGCAAATTTCTTCGAGACAAATATTTCCTCACTGTGCGGGTCACTGCTTGAGTTCCCTCAGCATCAGCTTCCAAAGGTAACCAATGAGGGGGTTTTTATTTTTGGTATTATGAACTCAGGGGATTTTTTTTTAGCATAGTCGATGTGCTTCAAGTAAATTCTATCAGTGAAAATGCTAGTGAATGTTCTTATTTCACCATTATTATTTTTTAGTTTTAACATTGTAAACTGAGGAACAATTCTCATTGACACAAAAGTGACAATTTTACCACTTCAAAGTATTAATCAAGTGTGATGTTTCATTTCTAATTATATCCACAGTGAGCAACTCTCCGGTTCCAGAATAGTTTCATCGCACACAAAAAAACCCCTATTCCGATCAGCACACTCCCTTCCGTCTCCCCCAACCATATTTTGGTAAATACAAACGCACTTCTGTCCCTATTCTGCACATTTTCTATAAATGGACTTACAGGATATTTAGCCTTTGGTGTCAAGCTTCATTTACTCAGCATAGTTTTCAAGTCTCATCCGTGTTCCGTCTTGTAGTAGATCAGTATTCCCTTTGGGGCTCCAGGTGGATCACCTAGCTCAGCGTCGGACTCTTGATTTGGGCTCAGGTCATGATCTCAGGGTTGTGAGCAAGCCCCATATGGGCCTCCATGCTGGGCCTGGATCCTACTTAAGATTCCCCCTCTCCCCTTCTCTCCCTCTGCCCCTCCCCCTGCTCACCTGTGTGCTCTCTTCCTACCCCCACCCAAAAGAACCTTACTTCTTAAATGGCTGAATATTGATTGTTCCACTGTATGAATATTTCACATTTTTTAATCTCTTCACCATTTGATGCACATTTGGCTTGCATTAGCTTTTTACCTTATGAATATTGCTATTATGCACATTTGTGAACATATATTGTCATTTCTCCTGGGCACATCCCTACATGTGGATTAGGGTGGGTCGTAGGGAAGCTCTACATCTAACTTTCTGAGGGATGGCAGGACTACTTTCTACAGAGGCTGTACCACCATTATGAGGTTATGATTTTTTCTATATTCTCACCAACATTTGTTCTTCTCTATCATTAAAAAATTGTAGGCATTCTAATAAATGAACGAAATCTCATAGTAGTTTGTTCCACATTTCCCTAATGACTAATGACATTCAGCATCTTCTCTTATTGGCCAGGTATACTTTTTTTGTTTTTTTTTTTTGGAGAAATGCCCATGCAAGCCCTTTGCCCATTTTAAATTTGTGTTTTTGTGACTGAGTTGGAAGTGTTCTCTATATTCCATGGATACTAGATCCTTATTAGATATATGTAATTTGTCAAAAGTAACTACCTTAATATAGGTTTTGTCTTCATCTTCTTGAAAGTGTTCTTTGATGCACAAGATTTTAATTTTGATGAAGCTCAATTTGTCTGTTTTATCTTATTTCTTTTTTTATTTTTTTGCTTGTACTGTGATGTCATGTTTAAGAATTTGCTGAGTAATCCCAAGTCAGAATAATTGCCACTGATGTCTCTTTCACCTCTAATAATTTTATAATTTCAGCACGTCCACTTCTGGATTCTCTAATCTGTTCCATTGATCTATGTGTCTGTTTTTGTGCCAGTACCACACTGCCTTGATGACCACAGCTTTGTAGTACAACCTGAAATCTGGCATTGTGATGCCCCTAGCTATGTTTTTTTTTTTTAATATTCCCCTGGCTCTTCAGGGTCTTTTGTGATTCCACACAGATTTTAAGATAATTTGTTCCAACTCTCTGAAGAAAGTCCATGGTATTTTGATAGGGATTGCATTAAACGTGTAAATTGCCCTGGGAAACATTGACATTTTCACATTAATTCTTTCAATCCATGAGCATGGAATATTTTTCCATCTCTTTATGTCTTCCTCAATTTCTTTCAGAAGTGTTCTTTAGTTGTTAGGGTATAGATCTTTTACCTCTTTGGTTTGGTTTATTCCTAGGTATCTTATGTTTTTGGGTGCACTTGTAAATGGGATTGACTCCTTAATTTCTCTTTCTTGGTGGGTATTTGTTGTTTCTAATGGCTGAGTACTATTCCATTGTATACATAAACATTATATGGTCTCATTCATTAGGGGAATATGGGAGATGGTGAAAGAGAATAAGGGGGAAAGGAGAAAAATGAGTGGGAAATATCAGAAAGGGAGACTGAACAAGAGAGACTCCTAACTCTGGGAAACAAACTAGGGGTGGTGGAAGGGGAGGTGGGTGCAGAGTGGGGGTGACTGGATGATGGGCACTGAGGGGGGCACTTGATGGGATGAGCACTGGGTGTTATTCTGTATGTTGGCAAATTGAAAACCAATAAAAAATAAATTTATAAAAAATTTATCTTTCTTCAGTCTCATTGTTAGTGTATAGAAATGCCACTGACTTCTGGGCATTGATTTTGTATCCTGCCACGCTGCCAAATGCTGTATGCCAATATTGGGGTGGAGGCTTTTGGGTTTTCTATGTAGAGTCTCATGTCATCGGCGAAGAGGGAGAGTTTGACTTCTTCTTTGCCAATTTGAATGCCTTTAATGTCTTTTTGTTGTCTGATTGCTGAGGTTAGGTCTTCTAGTACTATGTTGAATAGCAGTGGTGAGAGTGGACATCCCTGTCTTGTTCCTGATCTTAGGCGAAAGGCTCCCAGTGCTTCCCCATTGAGAGTGATATTTGCTGTGGGCTTCTCGTAGGTGGCTTTTAGGATGTCAGGAATGTTCCCTCTATCCCTACACTCTGAAGAGTTTTGATCAGGAATGGATGCTGTATTTTGTCAAATGCTTTCTCTGCATCTAATGAGAGGATCCTATGGTTCTTGGTTTTTCTCTTGCTGATATGATGAATCACATTGATTATTGAGGTAAAGCTCTTGATGCATTCTTTTTCATGTGGATATTCAGTTTTCCCATCAACATTTGAAAAAGGACTCTTTTTTCACCACTGGATGGGGACTTTGGGCCCCCTTGTGAAAATCCCAAGTGTGTGAGTTTATTTCTGTTTTCTTGATTCCATTCCTTTGGTCTATGTCCCTCCTTGTGCAAGCACAACAGTGCTCTGGTTCAAGGACAGTTTTGAAACCAGGAAGTGTTAGCCCTCTTACTTTGTTCTTTCAAATGTTGCTTTGGCCATTATATGGTCTCATTCATTTGGGGAATTTAAAAGATAGTGAAAGGAAATAAAGGGAAAAGGAGAGAAAATGAGTGGGAAATATCAGTGAGGGAGACGAACATGAGAGACTCCTAACCCTGGGAAACGAACAAAGGGTAGTGGAAGGGGAGGTGGGTGGGGCGGTTGGGGTTACTGGGTGACCAGCATTGAGGGGGGGGCACATGACAGGATGAGCACTGGGTGTTATGGTACATGTTGGCAAATCGAACTCCAATAAAAAATATACAAAAAATTAAATATCGTTTTGGCTATTTAGGGTTCATTTCTACAAAAAAAAAAGTAACTGGAATTTCCATAGGATTCCATTGAGTCTGTATGTAAATGCAGAGATTACTACATCCTGTCATTAGTAGGTCTTCCAGTCCTTGATCATTGGATATCTTTACATTTAGTAGGTCTTCTTTAATTTCTTTCAGCATTTTTTTTCTATATCTAAGGAGAATATTTTGTGAGTTATTTTCCCCTAACTTCCATTTGTATGGTATACTAAATTGAATGATTTTACTATATTTTTAAAATATTTATTTATTTATTTATTTATTTATTTATTTATTTATGAAAGACACACACAGAGAGAGAGAGAGAGAGAGAGAGGCAGAGGGAGAAGCAGGATCCATGCAGGGAGCCCGACATAAGACTCGATCCTGGGACTCCAGGACCACTCCCTAGGCAGAAAACAGGCACTAAAGTGCTGAGCCACCCAGCGATTCCTGATTTTTCTATATTGATTGAGTATTGCTACCCTGGGATACTCTCACTTGTTTATACTGTATAACACCTGTGAAGTTCTGCTGGATTTGGCTTGCTTCAATTTTTATAAGGATTTTTGTACATATATTCATAAGACATAGTGATCTTTAGCTTCATTTTCTTGTAATATCTTTGACCCCATTTAGTGTGAAATGTAGGCCTTATGAAGGCCTTATGAAATGTATTAGGAAGTGGTTTCTCCTATCTACATTTTAAACTTTGAGTTTTGCGTGTGTTAATTCTGGTATTCACTGGTAAAAGTCACCACTGAAACCCTCTGGTCCTGAACTTCTCTTTGTTAGAAAAGCGTTCTGACTATTGACTCCATCTGTCTGTTGTATGTCTGCTCAGATTTTCTATTTCTCCTTGAGTCAGTTCTGTTACACTGTTTCCAGGAATTGGTTCATTTCGTCTAGGTTAGCTCACTTGTTGGAATACGATTGTTCCAATATATTCTTATGATAATTTTTATTTCCGAAGAGCAAAAGTCATGTGTCTGCTTTCATTTCTGATTTTAGAAATTTAAGCTTTCTGACTTTCTCCGTCATCTAGCCAAAGTTTGTCTAGTTGGTCAAAATTTTCAGAAAACTAGCTTTTAGTGTCTTCGATTGTAGTGTCTTATTCTACTCTCCTCTAATTCATTTATCTCTTCTCTAATCTTCATTATTCCATTCATTCTATTTTCTTTGAGCTTAGTTTTTTATTCCTTTCTACTCTCTTTCCTAAGATAGAAAGTTAATTATGGAATACACATCTTTTAAAAATATTGGTGTTTATAGCTATAAATTTCTGAGTCCTTCTTTCGTTGCATCTCCTAAGTCTTGGGGTATAGTGTTCCCATTTTCATTAATCTCGTAATACTTTGTAATTTCCATTGTGATTTCTTCTTTGACCCACTGGTGATTTAAAAATGTGTTGTTGAGCTTCCACGTGTCTGTAAGTTTTCCAAATGGCCTTATGCTGTTGCTTTGTGATTTCATTCCATTTTGTTTGGAGAGCATACTTCTTATACTTTCAATCTTCTAACATTTATTGAGACCTGCTTTGTGAAATAACATACGGTCAATCCTGAATAATGTTCCATGTGCACTGGAGACTAATGTATTCTGCTATTGATGAACACAGTGTGTTCCACATATGCCTGTTAAGTATTTGGTTTGTAATGCTGTTCACATCTGTTATTTCCTTACTGAGAGTTTTGTTGCACAATTCATTATTGAAAGTGGAGCATTGAAGTCATAAACTATTATTACATTTCTTTGCGCTCTGAAGGATACCTATTGGTAGAATTCTACCTGGTAATTATTTTCTTTGAAGAAAGGAAAATATATTTTTAAACTGGCTTCCATTATTTTTAGTCTGATAAGCCAATTGCCACTCTGACTTCTAAAGTTGATACTTTGAGGTGAATATGTCTTCTTTTTAAGATGGATTTATTTATTTTAGGGGAGGAAGGGCAGTGGCAGAGGGACAGTGTTTCAAGCAGACTGTGCGCTGAATGTGGGCCTAAAATGGAGCCCAATCTCACAACTCTGAGATCACAACCGGAGTCAAAACCAGGAGTCAGAGGCCTACCCGACTGTGCCACTTATCTACCCTTGAAGTGACTACATGTTCTCTGTCAGGCTGTTTTTATATTTGTCTTTTTCTCTTGGTTCTAAATATTTTTACTAGCATATGTTCAAGTGTTGTGTTATTTGTATAAATCCTGCTTTGATTTGGTAGGGTTAATGAATCTTTAGAATAATTTCTTTCATTGGCTTGAGATAATAAGTAGCCATTCTCTCTTCAAGCAATGATTCAGCCTTTTTATCTCTTTAAACCTTCTTTAGGAACTCATAGCAGGGATGTCCCTACATCTTTTGTCCCTAACCCTCATTTCTTATTTTTCTATCCTTTTGCTTCTCAAAACTTGATTCTGAATATTTTCTACTGCTCTGTATTCCATTTCACAAGCTTTCTTTCTAGCTATATCTAATCTGTAAAATTCTTTCATTGAGTTCCTAATGTAGCCACTATACTTGTAAAAATTTAGATATTATTCTCTTGATTGCTTTACATTTCTGCTAAGTTTCTTACTCTCATCTTTATCCTCCATACATAATAACTTCCATTTAAAGTTTATTTGTGGGGGCAGCCCTGGTGGCTCAGTGGTTTGGTGCCACCTTCAGCCCAGTGTGTGATCCTGGAGACCTTGGATGAACATCTGTGGGCTCATGATTGTGCGTGTGACATTTGTGGTCCTCATCTCCTATGGTTACATAATAGTGATCATCCTGAGGATGGGTTCAGGAGCTGGGAGATGCAAGGCCTTCTCCACCTGTGCCTCCCACATGACTGCAGTGACCCTCTTTTTTGGGACTGTCTTTGTCATGTATGCCCAGCCAGGAGCAATTGAGTCCATGGAGCAGGGCTAGGTGGTCTCCGTCTTCTACACATTGGTCATCCCAATGCTCAATCTCTCATCTACATCTGCGAAACAAGGATGTGAAGGAGCCTGGGTGGAGGCTGGGCCAGAAAAACATGGCCATGTGAAGGATGTGGTGAAGGGAGTCTGAGAGTTCTGCAGGCTAGATGGAGGGGATGGTGTTTGCCAGGACTTGGGTGTTTAAATTTTTAATGAACAGGAAGCAATTTCATTCATGCAAGAGAAATAAGCTTTACAGGGATGATGTACCTAAAATCAACAATAATATATTGTGCCTTTTAAATTTATTAAAATTGTACATCCTAGGATAAGTGACTTTTTCAGAGTACAATTTTAAAAGTGAGTCTATCGAAAGATGAATGGATAAAGAAGATGTGGTTTATGTATACAATGGAATATTACTCAGCCATTAGAAATGACAAATACACACCATTTGCTTAAACGTGGTTGGAACTGGAGGGTATTATGCTGAGTGAAATAAGTCAATCGGAGAAGGACAAACATTATATCTTCCATTCATTTGGGGAATATAAATAACAGTGAAAGGGAATAGAAGGGAAGGGAGAAGAATTGGGTGGGAAATTATAGAAAGGGAGACAGAACATGAAGAGTCCTAAATCTGGGAAAAGAACTAGGGGTGGTGGAAGGGGAGGAGGGCGGGTGGTGGGGGTGAATGGGTGACGGGCACTGAGGGGGGCACTTTACGGGATGAGCTCTGGGTGTTATTTTGTATGTTGGCAAATTGAACACCTATAGAAAATAAATTTATTATTAAAAAAATAAAAAATAAAAGTGAGTCTTCAGTTAGGAAACTACCTGAGGGTTACTGGGAGAAGATCGTTGGGGCATGGGATAACTGGGAGATGGTCATTAAAATATGTGTGTGATGTGATGAGCAGGGGTGGTTATACGCAACTGATGAATTACTGAACACCACATCTGAAACAAGATATAGTAATAGTTGGCTAATGAATCATGTGTCAAAAAATGTGCATTCCTAAATAGGCATTCACATAGTGAAATGAGGAAGTCCTAATCCCCTTCACAACAGAACACTGAAGACACGGAATGAGAATGTCACTACATACAAATGTGACAATTGCACAGTATACGGTAAAAAGATTAAAAATGCCAACCCGATGTTGGGTGTGATCATATTTATGTAATGGACAAGAACAAATTGGGACACCTGGGTGGCTCAGTGGTTGAGCATCATGCTCTATCCCTGAAGCCCATGTGGGGGATCCTGGAGGAGCCTGCTTCTCCCTGTGTCTCTATCTCTGCCTCTATCTCTGTGTCCCTCATGAATAATAAATACAACTTTTAAAAAAAGAAAAAACAAATTAAGTAAAAGACACAAGTGCCCCCAGGCCAACATCTCCCCAACAAGTGACATAATGGAAACCCCAGAACTCCCAAAGGGCTGGGACAGTGATTGAGGTAAACAGAGGGGCATCCTCACTGCATGCCAACACATTCAAAGTGCTTGAATTTCTCAAACATATTTTGGTTCCATGATTTAGAAAAGCAACCTCTTCCTGACCCCTCTGCAGGAACAGAAATGTATTCAGGGTGGTCATCTTCCACTTCTGAGTCAGACTCTGCTGAGGAGCTGCACGGAGACCAACGGAGATGATCCCAGAGGGGATTGTTTTTCCTGACAGTTCATTTCAGCTTGCAGATAATGATACGAGTAAGGTGATGGGGAAAGGGGTGATGAAATGGCTTTGGGCTCAGGAGTTCACACCTGCCACCCCTGGGAGGACAGTCAACTCAGGGCCACAGTGAGGCTATTAGAGTTTATGATCCTCTTTTACTCACCCCCTGAGGACCACAGAAACGTCTGGATTTTGGTGCCTGGATGGGTAGAGGAGGGCAGGTCAGACAAAGCTTGGTGACAGGAGACCCAGGAGAACCAGGAGTCCCAGAGCACTCCAGAAGCCAGAACACAAACAAGCTCACGTAATTGGCCATTCAAGGCTCCAAGTCACAGCCATGCAGGAGGAGAGACCTACCCAGCACAGTGACCCCAAAGTGCAGGTCCTTGCTCTGCTGCCTGCCTGATGCAACAAGATGTGGAAACTGAGGTGAGCTGAGACCCTTCCCTCTCATGAGTCGACCAAGATCAAGGAGTCTCCTGAAGCCTGAACCTCAGGTATCCATCAGACTACCTGGGTCCCTGAGGGTCCTACCCTGCCCCCTCCCCACTCTCTCTTCATTGCATGGGAGACATTAATGAAAGATGAAGGGTGAGAGTCCTCCTGCTAACCTAGTCATCATCAGCACGATGTGGGCCAGGAGCTTGGGAGACCCTGGGAGAGCAGGTGCTGGCTGTGTGATCTTGAACAGTCATGTCCCTCACCTGGAAGAAGTAAGGGTCAAGGCAGCCATCCCTCAGGGTGCCATGTATGAAGGACACCATGTGTGTAAGGGAAGCATTAGAACTAAGGTAGACAGTAAGCACTCAGGGCTTGCCTCAGCAGCTGAACAGGTGACCCCACTCCTGCCATGGCTAGCACTGAACAGGTGACCCCACTCCTGCCCTGGCTAGCACTGTCTTGGGTTTCACGGTCATTCCAGCTAAAGAGACCGGTTTTCATTGTAAACAGAGATCACAGCACCAGGCTCCCTCAGTGACCTGAAGTGCATTTCTCAGGCTCCAATCAGTAGGTTACCAGAGTACTGAGCACACCCTTCTAAGGGACATGGCCACAGGGTCGGGGATGCAGAAATACGGTAGACCAGGGCCAGCCCTGGGAGCTCATGGCTCAGTAAAAAGGCCGACTTTACAACAAACAGTTGAAATTTGATGGGACACTGGCAGTGAGGGGGCGTGACCAGGCTGCTGATGGCACAAACAGGAAACTGTCACATCAGAGAGGTGACAGAGAGCCCATTGGGAGATGAGAGCTGGTCACACACTAAAGTTGGATGTGGGTAGACAGACATTCATGCCAGATGGAGAGAATCAGAGAATCTCCGAGCATGATGTCCCTGTCTGGAGCTGAGGGTTCCAGACCCTTCTGGGTTCCTCTCCAGGTCCCTCAGCTGGTGGGGAAGCTGTCACTCATTTGCATTAGGGAGCACTATGACATGAGGGAGGATTTGGTGACTCTGCACAAGGAGCTCTGTGTGGGACACAAAGTAGGGAATGGGCAGGCTAGAGCTCATTATGAATCCATTGCGACCATTCACATGAGACATGAGAAGGGTCTTGAGTTGACCAGTGTGGTGGAGGCAGGGGGTGTCAATGCAGATTGTCAGGACACAGCCCAGGATGATCAGGGTAAAGGGAGACGGGTGTGGTGTGGCTCCCGGTGGTGACCTCCTCCACCTGGACCTGAGCAAGCAGTTTTGAACAGGATGACTTGGGTCCTTGGGGACCAACTGCCCTTGGAAGTCCAGGCTCTGAGAGTGAGTGACCTGAGCTTGACCTGTGATGAGCAGCTGTTCTCAGTCTGTGGTCCATGGTCAGCATCATGCTGCTTCCTTTTTACGGTTGTCTAGTTCTCTGCCAGACAACACAGTACAACTCACTAGTGCAGCTATGGTACTAACGCTGCCGAGAACAGCCCCCTGCAGTCTCCCTGTGCACCTGTGCGCACTTCCAGAGGGAAAGTGAAGACACAGGTGAGGACAGGGATCCTCCACATCAGTAGAAAATGACAAAAGTGTCCTGATTTACACTCCCTTCCAGTGGCTTCCGTCCTAACCGCTGGTTACTGCCCCTCTGCTTAGTTTGAGATATTGGGGCGGGTGTGCAGGAGGACGTTTTTAATGTGGGAACTTGCTTTCTCCGGATGATTAGCAGGGTTGTGCACATTTTCAAACGTGTACGGCACATCTGGCTCCTCTCCTCTCCTCTGTGTGTCACTTCCTTGACTCTCTATTATGGATGTTCTCAAACACTCAGACATGGAACTAGAGCAATAATGGATTGCCTATTTGCACCAACCAACTTCAATAATTATCAGTCAACAGTCAATCATATCTAATCCCTCTCAACAGTGACTTTAAAGACAACTTCAATTTAACTATTCTTCACGAAGAAGATAATATTATCCTTAATATTATACAAGTTCCATTTAGTGCTTTAATTGTCCAGATTGGCTCATTTTCCCTTTATACATTGTTTTGGAAATGGATTAAATAACATCCATCCACTGTTCTCCGATGCCTCTAAGTCTCTCATTCACTGGCTGCCTGTCCCTCTATTTTCTTTTTTTTAATAATAAATTTATTTTTTATTGGTGTTCAATTTGCCAACATACAGAATAACACCCAGTGCTCAACCCGTCAAGTGTCCCCCTCAGTGCCCGTCACCCGTTCACCCCCACCCCCCGCCCTCTTCCCCTTCCACCACCCCTAGTTCCTTTCCCAGAGTTAGGAGTCTTTATGTTCTGTCTCCCTTTCTGATATTTCCTACCCATTTCTACTCCCTTCCCTTCTATTCCCTTTCACTATTATTTATATTCCCCAAATGAATGAGAAGATATAATGTTTGTCCTTCTCCTTTTGACTTATTTCACTTTCAATATTATTACTTCAACTTTTTTATTGAAGAAAACCGGATTTTTATCCTGCAAAGCTTCTCACTCACATCACAGGTTTTGCTGATCATGTCCCTGTAGGGTTGATTAGCATATTGTGTTGCTTCTTACATTCTGGGAAACTGGTAGGTCCTAGAGGCTCAGTCTGACTTACAATTGATTTTTGGTAGGAATATTTCATAACTATTGTGTGTACTTCCACTCGGAGGTCCACCTGGCTGCATCTCTTGATTTGTATTAACAGTGGTCATTAATCTTACCTAAACTCGTTGTTTCATTGGGGGTTTATAAGATGAGAATACTCAAATTCTGTATTTCAATCTTCATTTATTAGTTCCAATATTCTAAGGGAAAATTCCTTAAACAACTATTTCCAGGCAGCCTGTGTGCCTCAGCAGTTTAGCAGCACCTTCAGTCCAAGGTGTGATCCTAGAGACCCGTGACCCAGTCCCACGTCGGGGTCCCTGCATGGAGCCTGCTTCTCCTTCTGCCTGTGTCTCTGCCTCTCTCTGTCTCTCATGAATAAATAAATAAAATATTTAAAAATAAGAATTAGAAATGGGTGGGAAATCTCAGAAAGGGAAATAGAACATGAGATACTCCTAACTCTGGGAAATGAACTAGGGGTGGTGGAAGGGGAGTAGGGCAGGGGGTGGGGGTGACTGGGTGGCAGGCACCGAGGGGGGCACTTGACGTGATGAGCACTGGGTGTTATTCTGTATGCTGGGAAATTTAACACCAATAAAAATATTTTTATTATTTTAAAAAATAAGAATTAAAAAAATAAACAATTATTTCCCCACTGTGAGGGTCATTGTGTGAATTCCCTCAGCATCATCTTCCAAAGGAAGACAATGAAGGGGTTTTCTTCCTCAATATTATGAATTCATGTATTTTTAGAATGGTTGATGTGCTTCAATTAAATTCTCTCAGTTTAAAATGCTGGTGAATATTCTAGAGTCTTGTTCATTATTCATTATTTTTAATTTTTTTAATAATAAAATATTATTCGGCCCCTGGTTGAGTATTGCTGATGTGTGAGTGTATTTCTGTTTTTTGACTCCATTCCTTTGGTCTATGTCTATCCTTGTGCAAGCACAACACTGTTCTGCTTCAAAGTCAGTTTTTAAATCAGGAAGTGTTAGCCCTCCTACTTTGTCCTTTTCCAATATTGTTCAACTATTTAGGGTCAATGCTGAAAACAAAACAAAACAAAACAACCCCCCCAAAAAACAACAGGGAATTGGAATTTCCATAGGATTAATTGAATCCGTACATAAATATGGGGAGTACTACATCTAGACCTTAGTAAACCTTCCAGTCCATGATCATGGGATATCTTTACATTTATGTAGGTCTTCTATCATTTCTTCTAGCAATGTCTTGTACTTTTCCTGTATCTACTAAGATGATCATGTAGTTTTTCCCCTTAATTCCATTTGTATGGTGTATTCCATTTGTATGGTGTATTACATTCAGTGACTTTTGTGTATTGACCTGTCCTTGCACTCCTGGGATAACTCTCACTTGGTTATGCTGTATAATCCCTGTGAAGTTCTGCTGGATTTAGTTTACTTGGACTTGGATAAGGATTCTTATATCCATATTCATTACATATTGATATGTAGCTTCATTTCCTTGCAACAACTTTGACTCCGTTTAGTGTGAAAACAAAACAGGCATTATGGAATGAATTAAGAAGTGTTTTCTCCATTGAAAGATGAATGAAGGAAGTCCATGGTATTTTGATAGGGATTGCATGAAACGTGTAAATTGCCCTGGGTAACATTGACATTTTCACAATATTAATTCTGCCAATCCATGAGCATGGAATATTTTTCCACCCCTTTGTGTCTTCCTCAATTTCTTTCAGAAGTGTTCTATAGTTTTTAGGGTATAGATCCTTTACCTCTTTGGTTAGGTTTATTCCTAGGTATCTTATGCTTTTGGGTGCAATTGTAAATGGGATTGACTCCTTAATTTCTCTTTCTTCAGTCTCATTGTTAGTGTATAGGAATGCCATTGATTTCTGGGCATTGATTTTGTATCCTGCCACGCTACCAAATTGCTGTATGAGTTCTAGCAATCTTGGGGTGGAGGCTTTTGGGTTTTCTAGGTAGAGTCTCATGTCATCGGCGAAGAGGGAGAGTTTGACTTCTTCTTTGCCTATTTGAATGCCTTTAATGTCTTTTTGGTGCCTGATTGCTGAGGCTAGGACTTCCAGTACTATGTTGAATAGCAGTGGTGAGAGTGGACATCCCTGTCTTGTTCCTGATCTTAGGAGAAAGGCTCCTAGTGCTTCCCCATTGAGAATGATATTTGCTGTGGGCTTTTCGTAGATGGCTTTTAAGATGTCGAGGAAAGTTCCCTCTATCCCTACACTCTGAAGAGTTTTGATCATGAATGGATGCTGTATTTTGTCAAATGCTTTCTCTGCATCGAATGAGAGGATCATATGGTTCTTGGTTTTTCTCTTGCTGATATGATGAATCACATTGATTGTTTTACGAGTGTTGAACCAGCCTTGTGTCCTGGGGATAAATCCTACTTGGTCATGGTGAATAATTTTCTTAATGTGTTGTTGGATCCTATTGGCTAGTATCTTGTTGAGAATTTTTGCATCCATGTTCATCAGGGATATTGGTCTGTAATTCTCCTTTTTGGTGGGGTCTTTGTCTGGTTTTGGAATTAAGGTGATGCTGGCCTCATAGGATGAATTTGGAAGTACTCCATCTCTTTCTATCTTTCCCAACAGCTTTAGTAGAATAGGTATGGTTTCTTCTTTAAACGTTTGATAGAATTCCCCTGGGAAGCCATCTGGCCCTGGACTGTTGTGTTTTGGGAGGTTTTTGATGACTGCTTCAATTTCCTCCCTGGTTATTGTCCTGTTCTGGTTTTCTATTTCTTCCTGTTCCAGTTTTGATAGTTTGTGGCTTTCCAGGAATGCGTCCATTTCTTCTAGATTGCCTAATTTATTGGCGTATAGCTAGCTGTTCATAATATGTTTTTAAAAATCGTTTGTATTTCCTTGGTGTTGGTAGTGATCTCTCCTTTCTCATTCATGATTTTATTAATTTGAGTCTTCTCTCTCTTCTTTTTAATAAGGCTGGCTAATGGTTTATCTATCTTCTTAATTCTTTCAAAGAACCAACTCCTGGTTCTGTTGATCTGTTCCACAGTTCTTCTGGTCTCAATTTCATTGAGTTCTGCTTGAGTCTTTATTAACTGTCTTCTTCTGCTGGGTGTAGGATCTATTTGCTGTTTTTTCTCTAGCTCCTTTATGTATAAGTTTAGCTTTTGTATTTGAGTTCCTTCCAGTTTTTGAATGGATGCTTGTATTGTGATGTATTTCCCCCTTAGGACTGCTTTTGGTACATCCCAAAGATTTTGAACGGTTGTATCTTCATTCTCATTAGTTTCCGTGAATCTTTTTAATTCTTCCTTAATTTCCTGGTTCACCCTTCATCTTTTAGCAGGATGGTCCTTAACGTCCACGTGTTTGAGGTCCTTCCAAACTTCCTGTTGTGATTTAGTTCTAATTTCAAGGCATTATGGTCTGAGAATATGCAGGGGATGATCCCAATCTTTTGGTATCGGTTCAGACCTGATTTGTGACCCAGTATGTGGTCTATTCTGGAGAAAGTTCCATGTGCACTTGCGAAGAATGTGTATTCAGTTGAGTTTGGACGTAAAGTTCTGTAGATATCTGTGAAATACATCTGGTCCAGTGTATCATTTAAAGCTCTCGTTTCTTTGGAGATGTTGTGCTTAGAAGACCTATCGAGTATAGAAAGAGCTAGATTGAAGTCACCAAGTATAAGTGTATTATTATCTAAGTATTTCTTCACTTTGGTTATTAATTGATTGATATATTTGGCAGCTCCCACATTCGGGGCATATATACTGTGGATTGTTAAGTCCTCTTGTTGGATAGATCCTTTAAGTATGATATATTGTCCCTCTTCATCTCTCACTACAGTCTTCGGGGTAAATTTTAGTTTATCTGATATAAGGATGGCTACCCCTGCTTTCTTTAGAGGACCATTTGAATGGTAAATGGTTCTCCAACCTTTTATTTTCAGGCTGTAGGTGTCCTTCTGTCTAAAATGAGTCTCTTGTAGACAGCAAATAGATGGTTCCTGCTTTTTTATGCAGTCTGAAACCCTGCGCCTTTTGATGGGGTCATTAAGTCCGTTCACGTTCAGAGTTACTATTGAAAGGTATGAGTTTAGTGAAAAAAAAAAGAAAGATGAATGGATAAAGAAGATGTGGTCTATGTATACAATGGAATATTCCTCAGCCATTAGAAAAGACAAATACCCACCTTTTGCTTCGACGTGGATGGAACTGGAGGGTATTATCCTGAGTGAAATAAGTCAATCAGAGAAGGAAAAACATTATATCATCTCATTCATTTTGGGAATACAAAAAATAGTAAAAGGGTGAAAGGGAATAAAAGCGAAAGGAAAGAAAATGAGTGAAAATATCAGTGAGGGTTACAAAACATGAGAGACTCCTAACTGGGAAACAAACAAGGGGTAGTGGAAAGGGAGGTGGGCAGGGGGTTGGGGTGACTGGGTGATGAGCACTGAGGGGGGCATTTGGTGGCATGAGCACTGGGTGTTATGCTATATGTTGGCAAATTGAACTTCAATTAAAAAAAAAGGAAAAGAAAAAAGAATAAAAAAGAAGTGTTTCCTCCTATCTACTTTTTAGACTTTGAGCGTACTTGTGTTAATTCTGTATTTGCTGACAAAAGTCACCACTGAAACCATCTAGTCCTGATCTTTTTTTTGTTAGAAATGTTTTTTGACTTCTGATTCGTTCTGTTATATGTCTGCTCAGATTATATATTTCTCCTTGAGTCAGTTATGTTTTATTTTACAAAAGAAAATTTTTTTATAAATTTATTTTTTATGGATATGGATGTCCCTATATATTTTAACTGAAACCCTCATTCCTGACTTTTCTATCCTATTGTCTCTCAATATCTCACTTTAAATATTTTCTACTGATCTGTATTCTAGTTCACAATTTTCTCTTTAGAAATTTCTACTCTATGAAGTACATTCATTGAGTTCCTAATTTTAGCCACTGTACTTCCAAAAAGTTACATATTAGTCTCTTCATTGTTTCTTCATTTGGCTATAATTCTTAGTCTGAACTTTTCCTTTACACATAATAACTTTAGAGTTGGTGTGTCAACTCCAAAATCTAGAACCTCTTTGAGTTCTCCTATTGTTTCTGAATTTTTAATTGATATTGCAGGAACTCCTCAATTTTAAAATTCTGTGTGGCAGTATTGACACAAAACATTTATAGATATACAATGGAATATTCCTCAGCCATTAGAAATGACAAATACCCACCATTTGCCTCAACGTGGATGGAACTGGAGGGTATTATGCTGAGTGAAGTAAGTCAATTGGAGAAGGACAAACATTATATATTCTCATTCATTTAGGGAATATAAATAATAGTGAAAGAGAATATAAGGGAAGGGAGAAGAAATGTGTGGGTAATATCAGAAAGGGAGATAGAACATAAAGACTCCTAACTCGGGAAAACGAACTAGGGGTGGTGGAAGGGGAGGAGGGAGGGGGGTGGGGGTGAATGTGTGACGGGCACGGAGGGGGGCACCTGACGGGATGAGCACTGGGTACTATTCTGTATGCTGGCAAATTGAACACCAATAAAAAATAAATTTATTATAAAAAACATTTATAGATAACACCTGTGGTCTAGGATGATGTGTCTTCCTCTTGAGATATGCCTATTTTTGCAACGTGTCTGAGGCGCTAGCACTCAGTTCACATCTTAATACACTTTTAGGGATTGAAATGGTCAGGAGCTGAGCTGCATACCTACTTCTGATTTATCTCACTCCTATGGTGCATCTAGCATTGTCCCTAGTAACCAACCACTGCAACAGGAGTTCCACACAACAGTCAAACCCTCACTGATAACCACCTGCCCTCACAGATTCTTCTGCAAAATGGGCTTATGTAACAAGGAGAAATAAGCTCTCAGTAATGAAATCCTAAGGCCTATGTGTTTATCTTGAAATTTTTAAAATAATTCTTCACTAACCCATTAACTCCCTTTTACCTTCAGATTTTGGTTTTGTTATCTTTTCTAAATTATCTTCAGCAGAAGTTTAGCTTGACCTACTTAATCTGCTAATACTGGAGGTGTAATTCCCGTGGTGAGGACCGAGGCTCATGCCATCCCACAGTAATGGAAACCTCTCCATGGCCTACTTTCAAGATTTTGTGCTGGAAGGATTTGGAGGTGGCCTTGAGACCCAGGCCCTGCTCTTTGCTGTGTTCCTGGCCCTGTACATGGTGACTGTCCTGGGTAACCTCCTCATGATCATCGTTATCACCCTGGATGCCCGACTGCACTCCCCAATGTACTTCTTCCTCAAGAACCTCTCCTTCCTAGACTTGTGTTACTCATCTGTGATCACCCCAAATGCACTAGCCAACTTCTTCTCATCATCAAAGATCATCACCTTTGCTGGATGTGCCACCCAGTTTTTCTTTTTCTCCCTGCTGGCCACAACAGAAGGCTTCCTCCTGGGAGTTATGGCCTACGACCGCTTCATGGCCATCTGTAGCCCATTGCGCTACCCCATCACCATGTGCCAGTCTGCCTGCACTCGCCTGGTGCTGGGCGCCTACTGTGGAGGCTGCCTCAACTCTGTTGTGCAGACCAGCTTCACATTCCACCTCCCATTCTGCAGCTCCAACCGCATCAACCACTTCTTCTGTGACGTGCCCCCCCTGCTCCAGATCGCCTGTGGTAACACGGCCATCAATGAACTTCTCTTGTTTGGCATTTGTGGGTTCATGATTGTGGGTTTGGCATTTGTGATTCTCATCTCCTATGGCTACATCACAGTGACCATCCTGAGGATGAGCTCAGGAGCTGGGAGACGCAAAGTCTTCTCCACCTGTGGCTCCCACATGACTGTAGTGACTCTCTTTTTTGGGACTCTCTTTGTCATGTATGCCCAGCCAGGAGCAATTGAATCCATGGAGCAGGGCAAGGTGGTCTCTGTCTTCTACACGCTGGTCATCCCAATGCTCAATCCCCTCATCTACAGTCTGCGAAACAAGGATGTGAAGGAGGCTGTGCAGAGGCTGGGCCAGAAACACATGACCATGTAATGAAGTGTGTCCCGAATACTTGATGGAGTATATGGAGGTTTCCCCAGTGGGGTGTAGGAGTTATTATTTAGCAGACATAAACCTCTGTCAACAAGAGGAAACGCTTTAGCAATGAGCTGTACATGTACCTACAATCAATAATGATATACTGTGCCCTTAAAAATATTAAGCTGTAGATCTCAGGTTCAGTGCCCTTTTCAGAATAAAATTTTTAAAATGACTCTTCTATATAGGAAACAAAATTATATGGTCTCATTCATTTGGGGAATATAAATAATAGTGAAAGGGAATAAAGGGGAAAGGAGAAAAAATGAGTGGGGAATATTAGAAAGGGAGACAGAACATGAGAGACTCCTAACTCTGGGAAATGAACAAGAGGTGGTGGAAAAGGAGGTGGGTGGGGGTGACTGGGTGACAGGCACTGAGGGGGGCACTTCATGGGATGAGCACTGGGTGTTATGCTAGATGTTAGCAATTTGAACTCCAATAAAATATAACTTAAAAAAAAACAAAACAAAACAAAAAAAAAGGAAACAAACTGAGGGTTTCTGGAGGGGAGGGTGTGGGTAACTGGATAATGGGCAACAAGGTGGGCTTGTGATGTGATGAGCATCTAGTGTCACATACAACTGATGATTTATTGAAAACTACATCTGAAATTACTGCCATAGTGTATGTTGGCTTACCAAATTAATTTTACAAATGTACAATCCTAAAAGGCATTCACAGATTGAAATGAGTAAGTCTTGGTCCCTCACACAATGGAACACTGAGACACAGAGAGAGAGAATGTCACTGTTGTAGAAGGTGAGGATTACACAGTATTTGATAAAAGATCAAAAATTCAGACCTGATGTGGGTGTGGTCACATATCTATAAAGGAAAAACAAGTTAAATGAAAGATACATGCACCCTCAGGCCTCCTCCTCCCCAAAGATGCAGAAGTAGAAACCCCAAATCTCCAGAGTTGGGACAGTGATTGGTGTAAACAGAGGGACATCCTCACTGCAGGCCACACACTTTCTATGTGCTTGAATTTTTCAGGCACATTTCAGTTTCATACTTTTTAAAAACAACCTCCAATTATTCCTCCCTAGGAACAGAAATGTATTCAGAGTGGTCTTCTCCCAACATGAATTAGTGTCGGCTGCACAGAGACCAGCAGCAAGCAGAGAGGAACCCAGAGACGATTGTCTTTCCAGAAAGATCTTTTGAGCTCACAGAAGAATGGTATACCTAGGTGATGGAGGGAAGGGTTGAAGAAATGGCTTTGGGCTCAGGAGTTCGCACCTGCTGCCCCAGGGACAATAGTCCACTCAGGGTCACAGCGTCTGCTCTTAGTCTATGCTCTTCTCCTGATACCTGGGGCCCAAGAGACTTCTGGGCTGTGGAGCCTGGCCATGTAGGGGAGGGGGGGTCAGACAAAGCTTGCTGACAGGGGAACCCAGGAGAACTGTCCCAGTTGGAACTGGATTCAATAACATCCTTATACTGTGTTCTCTTCATGACTCTTGAATCTCTAATTCACTGGCTGCCTGTCCCTCTATTTTCATGTCAAAATTATTACTGCACTTTATTTATTGTACAAACAGATTCTTTATCTGCAAACCACCTTATATCCTTTTGCTCCTTATATTTCCAGTACTTGGTAGGTCCTAAAGTCTCACTCTAATTTATGATTGATATTTGGCAAGAATATGTCATAAGAGTTGTTTCTATTTCCACTGAGAGGTCCACCTGGCTGCATCTCTTCTTTTTTTTTTTAATATTAGTGGATATCAGTAATCTTACCTAAACGCATTATTTCATTAGGGGTTTATAAGATGATAATGTTCAAATTCTGTATTTCAGTCTTCATTTATTAGTAGCAATATTCTGTAAAGCAAATTTCTTCGAGACAAATATTTCCTCAATGTGAGGGTCACTGCTTGAATTCCCTCAGCATCAGCTTCCAAAGGTAACCAATGAGGGGTTTTTTTTTTTATTTTTTGGTATTATGAACTCAGGGGATTTTTTTTTTAGCATAGTCGATGTGCTTCAAGTAAATTCTATCAGTGAAAATGCTAGTGAATGTTCTTATTTCACCATTATTATTTTTTAGTTTTAACATTGTAAACTGAGGAACAATTCTCATTGACACAAAAGTGACAATTTTACCACTTCAAAGTATTAATCAAGTGTGATGTTTCATTTCTAATTATATCCACAGTGAGCAACTCTCCGGTTCCAGAATAGTTTCATCGCACACAAAAAAACCCCTATTCCGATCAGCACACTCCCTTCCGTCTCCCCCAACCATATTTTGGTAAATACAAACGCACTTCTGTCCCTATTCTGCACATTTTCTATAAATGGACTTACAGGATATTTAGCCTTTGGTGTCAAGCTTCATTTACTCAGCATATGTTTTCAAGTCTCATCCGTGTTCCGTCTTGTAGTAGATCAGTATTCCCTTTGGGGCTCCAGGTGGATCACCTAGCTCAGCGTCGGACTCTTGATTTGGGCTCAGGTCATGATCTCAGGGTTGTGAGCAAGCCCCATATGGGCCTCCATGCTGGGCCTGGATCCTACTTAAGATTCCCCCTCTCCCCTTCTCTCCCTCTGCCCCTCCCCCTGCTCACCTGTGTGCTCTCTTCCTACCCCCACCCAAAAGAACCTTACTTCTTAAATGGCTGAATATTGATTGTTCCACTGTATGAATATTTCACATTTTTTAATCTCTTCACCATTTGATGCACATTTGGCTTGCATTAGCTTTTTACCTTATGAATATTGCTATTATGCACATTTGTGAACATATATTGTCATTTCTCCTGGGCACATCCCTACATGTGGATTAGGGTGGGTCGTAGGGAAGCTCTACATCTAACTTTCTGAGGGATGGCAGGACTACTTTCTACAGAGGCTGTACCACCATTATGAGGTTATGATTTTTTCTATATTCTCACCAACATTTGTTCTTCTCTATCATTAAAAAATTGTAGGCATTCTAATAAATGAACGAAATCTCATAGTAGTTTGTTCCACATTTCCCTAATGACTAATGACATTCAGCATCTTCTCTTATTGGCCAGGTATACTTTTTTTGTTTTTTTTTTTTTGGAGAAATGCCCATGCAAGCCCTTTGCCCATTTTAAATTTGTGTTTTTGTGACTGAGTTGGAAGTGTTCTCTATATTCCATGGATACTAGATCCTTATTAGATATATGTAATTTGTCAAAAGTAACTACCTTAATATAGGTTTTGTCTTCATCTTCTTGAAAGTGTTCTTTGATGCACAAGATTTTAATTTTGATGAAGCTCAATTTGTCTGTTTTATCTTATTTCTTTTTTTATTTTTTTGCTTGTACTGTGATGTCATGTTTAAGAATTTGCTGAGTAATCCCAAGTCAGAATAATTGCCACTGATGTCTCTTTCACCTCTAATAATTTTATAATTTCAGCACGTCCACTTCTGGATTCTCTAATCTGTTCCATTGATCTATGTGTCTGTTTTTGTGCCAGTACCACACTGCCTTGATGACCACAGCTTTGTAGTACAACCTGAAATCTGGCATTGTGATGCCCCTAGCTATGTTTTTTTTTTTAATATTCCCCTGGCTCTTCAGGGTCTTTTGTGATTCCACACAGATTTTAAGATAATTTGTTCCAACTCTCTGAAGAAAGTCCATGGTATTTTGATAGGGATTGCATTAAACGTGTAAATTGCCCTGGGAAACATTGACATTTTCACATTAATTCTTTCAATCCATGAGCATGGAATATTTTTCCATCTCTTTATGTCTTCCTCAATTTCTTTCAGAAGTGTTCTTTAGTTGTTAGGGTATAGATCTTTTACCTCTTTGGTTTGGTTTATTCCTAGGTATCTTATGTTTTTGGGTGCACTTGTAAATGGGATTGACTCCTTAATTTCTCTTTCTTGGTGGGTATTTGTTGTTTCTAATGGCTGAGTACTATTCCATTGTATACATAAACATTATATGGTCTCATTCATTAGGGGAATATGGGAGATGGTGAAAGAGAATAAGGGGGAAAGGAGAAAAATGAGTGGGAAATATCAGAAAGGGAGACTGAACAAGAGAGACTCCTAACTCTGGGAAACAAACTAGGGGTGGTGGAAGGGGAGGTGGGTGCAGAGTGGGGGTGACTGGATGATGGGCACTGAGGGGGGCACTTGATGGGATGAGCACTGGGTGTTATTCTGTATGTTGGCAAATTGAAAACCAATAAAAAATAAATTTATAAAAAATTTATCTTTCTTCAGTCTCATTGTTAGTGTATAGAAATGCCACTGACTTCTGGGCATTGATTTTGTATCCTGCCACGCTGCCAAATGCTGTATGCCAATATTGGGGTGGAGGCTTTTGGGTTTTCTATGTAGAGTCTCATGTCATCGGCGAAGAGGGAGAGTTTGACTTCTTCTTTGCCAATTTGAATGCCTTTAATGTCTTTTTGTTGTCTGATTGCTGAGGTTAGGTCTTCTAGTACTATGTTGAATAGCAGTGGTGAGAGTGGACATCCCTGTCTTGTTCCTGATCTTAGGCGAAAGGCTCCCAGTGCTTCCCCATTGAGAGTGATATTTGCTGTGGGCTTCTCGTAGGTGGCTTTTAGGATGTCAGGAATGTTCCCTCTATCCCTACACTCTGAAGAGTTTTGATCAGGAATGGATGCTGTATTTTGTCAAATGCTTTCTCTGCATCTAATGAGAGGATCCTATGGTTCTTGGTTTTTCTCTTGCTGATATGATGAATCACATTGATTATTGAGGTAAAGCTCTTGATGCATTCTTTTTCATGTGGATATTCAGTTTTCCCATCAACATTTGAAAAAGGACTCTTTTTTCACCACTGGATGGGGACTTTGGGCCCCCTTGTGAAAATCCCAAGTGTGTGAGTTTATTTCTGTTTTCTTGATTCCATTCCTTTGGTCTATGTCCCTCCTTGTGCAAGCACAACAGTGCTCTGGTTCAAGGACAGTTTTGAAACCAGGAAGTGTTAGCCCTCTTACTTTGTTCTTTCAAATGTTGCTTTGGCCATTATATGGTCTCATTCATTTGGGGAATTTAAAAGATAGTGAAAGGAAATAAAGGGAAAAGGAGAGAAAATGAGTGGGAAATATCAGTGAGGGAGACGAACATGAGAGACTCCTAACCCTGGGAAACGAACAAAGGGTAGTGGAAGGGGAGGTGGGTGGGGCGGTTGGGGTTACTGGGTGACCAGCATTGAGGGGGGGGCACTTGACAGGATGAGCACTGGGTGTTATGGTACATGTTGGCAAATCGAACTCCAATAAAAAATATACAAAAAATTAAATATCGTTTTGGCTATTTAGGGTTCATTTCTACAAAAAAAAAAGTAACTGGAATTTCCATAGGATTCCATTGAGTCTGTATGTAAATGCAGAGATTACTACATCCTGTCATTAGTAGGTCTTCCAGTCCTTGATCATTGGATATCTTTACATTTAGTAGGTCTTCTTTAATTTCTTTCAGCATTTTTTTTCTATATCTAAGGAGAATATTTTGTGAGTTATTTTCCCCTAACTTCCATTTGTATGGTATACTAAATTGAATGATTTTACTATATTTTTAAAATATTTATTTATTTATTTATTTATTTATTTATTTATTATGAAAGACACACACGAGAGAGAGAGAGCAGAGAGAGAGGCAGAGGGAGAAGCAGGATCCATGCAGGGAGCCCGACATAAGACTCGATCCTGGGACTCCAGGACCACTCCCTAGGCAGAAAACAGGCACTAAAGTGCTGAGCCACCCAGCGATTCCTGATTTTTCTATATTGATTGAGTATTGCTACCCTGGGATACTCTCACTTGTTTATACTGTATAACACCTGTGAAGTTCTGCTGGATTTGGCTTGCTTCAATTTTTATAAGGATTTTTGTACATATATTCATAAGACATAGTGATCTTTAGCTTCATTTTCTTGTAATATCTTTGACCCCATTTAGTGTGAAATGTAGGCCTTATGAAGGCCTTATGAAATGTATTAGGAAGTGGTTTCTCCTATCTACATTTTAAACTTTGAGTTTTGCGTGTGTTAATTCTGGTATTCACTGGTAAAAGTCACCACTGAAACCCTCTGGTCCTGAACTTCTCTTTGTTAGAAAAGCGTTCTGACTATTGACTCCATCTGTCTGTTGTATGTCTGCTCAGATTTTCTATTTCTCCTTGAGTCAGTTCTGTTACACTGTTTCCAGGAATTGGTTCATTTCGTCTAGGTTAGCTCACTTGTTGGAATACGATTGTTCCAATATATTCTTATGATAATTTTTATTTCCGAAGAGCAAAAGTCATGTGTCTGCTTTCATTTCTGATTTTAGAAATTTAAGCTTTCTGACTTTCTCCGTCATCTAGCCAAAGTTTGTCTAGTTGGTCAAAATTTTCAGAAAACTAGCTTTTAGTGTCTTCGATTGTAGTGTCTTATTCTACTCTCCTCTAATTCATTTATCTCTTCTCTAATCTTCATTATTCCATTCATTCTATTTTCTTTGAGCTTAGTTTTTTATTCCTTTCTACTCTCTTTCCTAAGATAGAAAGTTAATTATGGAATACACATCTTTTAAAAATATTGGTGTTTATAGCTATAAATTTCTGAGTCCTTCTTTCGTTGCATCTCCTAAGTCTTGGGGTATAGTGTTCCCATTTTCATTAATCTCGTAATACTTTGTAATTTCCATTGTGATTTCTTCTTTGACCCACTGGTGATTTAAAAATGTGTTGTTGAGCTTCCACGTGTCTGTAAGTTTTCCAAATGGCCTTATGCTGTTGCTTTGTGATTTCATTCCATTTTGTTTGGAGAGCATACTTCTTATACTTTCAATCTTCTAACATTTATTGAGACCTGCTTTGTGAAATAACATACGGTCAATCCTGAATAATGTTCCATGTGCACTGGAGACTAATGTATTCTGCTATTGATGAACACAGTGTGTTCCACATATGCCTGTTAAGTATTTGGTTTGTAATGCTGTTCACATCTGTTATTTCCTTACTGAGAGTTTTGTTGCACAATTCATTATTGAAAGTGGAGCATTGAAGTCATAAACTATTATTACATTTCTTTGCGCTCTGAAGGATACCTATTGGTAGAATTCTACCTGGTAATTATTTTCTTTGAAGAAAGGAAAATATATTTTTAAACTGGCTTCCATTATTTTTAGTCTGATAAGCCAATTGCCACTCTGACTTCTAAAGTTGATACTTTGAGGTGAATATGTCTTCTTTTTAAGATGGATTTATTTATTTTAGGGGAGGAAGGGCAGTGGCAGAGGGACAGTGTTTCAAGCAGACTGTGCGCTGAATGTGGGCCTAAAATGGAGCCCAATCTCACAACTCTGAGATCACAACCGGAGTCAAAACCAGGAGTCAGAGGCCTACCCGACTGTGCCACTTATCTACCCTTGAAGTGACTACATGTTCTCTGTCAGGCTGTTTTTATATTTGTCTTTTTCTCTTGGTTCTAAATATTTTTACTAGCATATGTTCAAGTGTTGTGTTATTTGTATAAATCCTGCTTTGATTTGGTAGGGTTAATGAATCTTTAGAATAATTTCTTTCATTGGCTTGAGATAATAAGTAGCCATTCTCTCTTCAAGCAATGATTCAGCCTTTTTATCTCTTTAAACCTTCTTTAGGAACTCATAGCAGGGATGTCCCTACATCTTTTGTCCCTAACCCTCATTTCTTATTTTTCTATCCTTTTGCTTCTCAAAACTTGATTCTGAATATTTTCTACTGCTCTGTATTCCATTTCACAAGCTTTCTTTCTAGCTATATCTAATCTGTAAAATTCTTTCATTGAGTTCCTAATGTAGCCACTATACTTGTAAAAATTTAGATATTATTCTCTTGATTGCTTTACATTTCTGCTAAGTTTCTTACTCTCATCTTTATCCTCCATACATAATAACTTCCATTTAAAGTTTATTTGTGGGGGCAGCCCTGGTGGCTCAGTGGTTTGGTGCCACCTTCAGCCCAGTGTGTGATCCTGGAGACCTTGGATGAACATCTGTGGGCTCATGATTGTGCGTGTGACATTTGTGGTCCTCATCTCCTATGGTTACATAATAGTGATCATCCTGAGGATGGGTTCAGGAGCTGGGAGATGCAAGGCCTTCTCCACCTGTGCCTCCCACATGACTGCAGTGACCCTCTTTTTTGGGACTGTCTTTGTCATGTATGCCCAGCCAGGAGCAATTGAGTCCATGGAGCAGGGCTAGGTGGTCTCCGTCTTCTACACATTGGTCATCCCAATGCTCAATCTCTCATCTACATCTGCGAAACAAGGATGTGAAGGAGCCTGGGTGGAGGCTGGGCCAGAAAAACATGGCCATGTGAAGGATGTGGTGAAGGGAGTCTGAGAGTTCTGCAGGCTAGATGGAGGGGATGGTGTTTGCCAGGACTTGGGTGTTTAAATTTTTAATGAACAGGAAGCAATTTCATTCATGCAAGAGAAATAAGCTTTACAGGGATGATGTACCTAAAATCAACAATAATATATTGTGCCTTTTAAATTTATTAAAATTGTACATCCTAGGATAAGTGACTTTTTCAGAGTACAATTTTAAAAGTGAGTCTATCGAAAGATGAATGGATAAAGAAGATGTGGTTTATGTATACAATGGAATATTACTCAGCCATTAGAAATGACAAATACACACCATTTGCTTAAACGTGGTTGGAACTGGAGGGTATTATGCTGAGTGAAATAAGTCAATCGGAGAAGGACAAACATTATATCTTCCATTCATTTGGGGAATATAAATAACAGTGAAAGGGAATAGAAGGGAAGGGAGAAGAATTGGGTGGGAAATTATAGAAAGGGAGACAGAACATGAAGAGTCCTAAATCTGGGAAAAGAACTAGGGGTGGTGGAAGGGGAGGAGGGCGGGTGGTGGGGGTGAATGGGTGACGGGCACTGAGGGGGGCACTTTACGGGATGAGCTCTGGGTGTTATTTTGTATGTTGGCAAATTGAACACCTATAGAAAATAAATTTATTATTAAAAAAATAAAAAATAAAAGTGAGTCTTCAGTTAGGAAACTACCTGAGGGTTACTGGGAGAAGATCGTTGGGGCATGGGATAACTGGGAGATGGTCATTAAAATATGTGTGTGATGTGATGAGCAGGGGTGGTTATACGCAACTGATGAATTACTGAACACCACATCTGAAACAAGATATAGTAATAGTTGGCTAATGAATCATGTGTCAAAAAATGTGCATTCCTAAATAGGCATTCACATAGTGAAATGAGGAAGTCCTAATCCCCTTCACAACAGAACACTGAAGACACGGAATGAGAATGTCACTACATACAAATGTGACAATTGCACAGTATACGGTAAAAAGATTAAAAATGCCAACCCGATGTTGGGTGTGATCATATTTATGTAATGGACAAGAACAAATTGGGACACCTGGGTGGCTCAGTGGTTGAGCATCATGCTCTATCCCTGAAGCCCATGTGGGGGATCCTGGAGGAGCCTGCTTCTCCCTGTGTCTCTATCTCTGCCTCTATCTCTGTGTCCCTCATGAATAATAAATACAACTTTTAAAAAAAGAAAAAACAAATTAAGTAAAAGACACAAGTGCCCCCAGGCCAACATCTCCCCAACAAGTGACATAATGGAAACCCCAGAACTCCCAAAGGGCTGGGACAGTGATTGAGGTAAACAGAGGGGCATCCTCACTGCATGCCAACACATTCAAAGTGCTTGAATTTCTCAAACATATTTTGGTTCCATGATTTAGAAAAGCAACCTCTTCCTGACCCCTCTGCAGGAACAGAAATGTATTCAGGGTGGTCATCTTCCACTTCTGAGTCAGACTCTGCTGAGGAGCTGCACGGAGACCAACGGAGATGATCCCAGAGGGGATTGTTTTTCCTGACAGTTCATTTCAGCTTGCAGATAATGATACGAGTAAGGTGATGGGGAAAGGGGTGATGAAATGGCTTTGGGCTCAGGAGTTCACACCTGCCACCCCTGGGAGGACAGTCAACTCAGGGCCACAGTGAGGCTATTAGAGTTTATGATCCTCTTTTACTCACCCCCTGAGGACCACAGAAACGTCTGGATTTTGGTGCCTGGATGGGTAGAGGAGGGCAGGTCAGACAAAGCTTGGTGACAGGAGACCCAGGAGAACCAGGAGTCCCAGAGCACTCCAGAAGCCAGAACACAAACAAGCTCACGTAATTGGCCATTCAAGGCTCCAAGTCACAGCCATGCAGGAGGAGAGACCTACCCAGCACAGTGACCCCAAAGTGCAGGTCCTTGCTCTGCTGCCTGCCTGATGCAACAAGATGTGGAAACTGAGGTGAGCTGAGACCCTTCCCTCTCATGAGTCGACCAAGATCAAGGAGTCTCCTGAAGCCTGAACCTCAGGTATCCATCAGACTACCTGGGTCCCTGAGGGTCCTACCCTGCCCCCTCCCCACTCTCTCTTCATTGCATGGGAGACATTAATGAAAGATGAAGGGTGAGAGTCCTCCTGCTAACCTAGTCATCATCAGCACGATGTGGGCCAGGAGCTTGGGAGACCCTGGGAGAGCAGGTGCTGGCTGTGTGATCTTGAACAGTCATGTCCCTCACCTGGAAGAAGTAAGGGTCAAGGCAGCCATCCCTCAGGGTGCCATGTATGAAGGACACCATGTGTGTAAGGGAAGCATTAGAACTAAGGTAGACAGTAAGCACTCAGGGCTTGCCTCAGCAGCTGAACAGGTGACCCCACTCCTGCCATGGCTAGCACTGAACAGGTGACCCCACTCCTGCCCTGGCTAGCACTGTCTTGGGTTTCACGGTCATTCCAGCTAAAGAGACCGGTTTTCATTGTAAACAGAGATCACAGCACCAGGCTCCCTCAGTGACCTGAAGTGCATTTCTCAGGCTCCAATCAGTAGGTTACCAGAGTACTGAGCACACCCTTCTAAGGGACATGGCCACAGGGTCGGGGATGCAGAAATACGGTAGACCAGGGCCAGCCCTGGGAGCTCATGGCTCAGTAAAAAGGCCGACTTTACAACAAACAGTTGAAATTTGATGGGACACTGGCAGTGAGGGGGCGTGACCAGGCTGCTGATGGCACAAACAGGAAACTGTCACATCAGAGAGGTGACAGAGAGCCCATTGGGAGATGAGAGCTGGTCACACACTAAAGTTGGATGTGGGTAGACAGACATTCATGCCAGATGGAGAGAATCAGAGAATCTCCGAGCATGATGTCCCTGTCTGGAGCTGAGGGTTCCAGACCCTTCTGGGTTCCTCTCCAGGTCCCTCAGCTGGTGGGGAAGCTGTCACTCATTTGCATTAGGGAGCACTATGACATGAGGGAGGATTTGGTGACTCTGCACAAGGAGCTCTGTGTGGGACACAAAGTAGGGAATGGGCAGGCTAGAGCTCATTATGAATCCATTGCGACCATTCACATGAGACATGAGAAGGGTCTTGAGTTGACCAGTGTGGTGGAGGCAGGGGGTGTCAATGCAGATTGTCAGGACACAGCCCAGGATGATCAGGGTAAAGGGAGACGGGTGTGGTGTGGCTCCCGGTGGTGACCTCCTCCACCTGGACCTGAGCAAGCAGTTTTGAACAGGATGACTTGGGTCCTTGGGGACCAACTGCCCTTGGAAGTCCAGGCTCTGAGAGTGAGTGACCTGAGCTTGACCTGTGATGAGCAGCTGTTCTCAGTCTGTGGTCCATGGTCAGCATCATGCTGCTTCCTTTTTACGGTTGTCTAGTTCTCTGCCAGACAACACAGTACAACTCACTAGTGCAGCTATGGTACTAACGCTGCCGAGAACAGCCCCCTGCAGTCTCCCTGTGCACCTGTGCGCACTTCCAGAGGGAAAGTGAAGACACAGGTGAGGACAGGGATCCTCCACATCAGTAGAAAATGACAAAAGTGTCCTGATTTACACTCCCTTCCAGTGGCTTCCGTCCTAACCGCTGGTTACTGCCCCTCTGCTTAGTTTGAGATATTGGGGCGGGTGTGCAGGAGGACGTTTTTAATGTGGGAACTTGCTTTCTCCGGATGATTAGCAGGGTTGTGCACATTTTCAAACGTGTACGGCACATCTGGCTCCTCTCCTCTCCTCTGTGTGTCACTTCCTTGACTCTCTATTATGGATGTTCTCAAACACTCAGACATGGAACTAGAGCAATAATGGATTGCCTATTTGCACCAACCAACTTCAATAATTATCAGTCAACAGTCAATCATATCTAATCCCTCTCAACAGTGACTTTAAAGACAACTTCAATTTAACTATTCTTCACGAAGAAGATAATATTATCCTTAATATTATACAAGTTCCATTTAGTGCTTTAATTGTCCAGATTGGCTCATTTTCCCTTTATACATTGTTTTGGAAATGGATTAAATAACATCCATCCACTGTTCTCCGATGCCTCTAAGTCTCTCATTCACTGGCTGCCTGTCCCTCTATTTTCTTTTTTTTAATAATAAATTTATTTTTTATTGGTGTTCAATTTGCCAACATACAGAATAACACCCAGTGCTCAACCCGTCAAGTGTCCCCCTCAGTGCCCGTCACCCGTTCACCCCCACCCCCCGCCCTCTTCCCCTTCCACCACCCCTAGTTCCTTTCCCAGAGTTAGGAGTCTTTATGTTCTGTCTCCCTTTCTGATATTTCCTACCCATTTCTACTCCCTTCCCTTCTATTCCCTTTCACTATTATTTATATTCCCCAAATGAATGAGAAGATATAATGTTTGTCCTTCTCCTTTTGACTTATTTCACTTTCAATATTATTACTTCAACTTTTTTATTGAAGAAAACCGGATTTTTATCCTGCAAAGCTTCTCACTCACATCACAGGTTTTGCTGATCATGTCCCTGTAGGGTTGATTAGCATATTGTGTTGCTTCTTACATTCTGGGAAACTGGTAGGTCCTAGAGGCTCAGTCTGACTTACAATTGATTTTTGGTAGGAATATTTCATAACTATTGTGTGTACTTCCACTCGGAGGTCCACCTGGCTGCATCTCTTGATTTGTATTAACAGTGGTCATTAATCTTACCTAAACTCGTTGTTTCATTGGGGGTTTATAAGATGAGAATACTCAAATTCTGTATTTCAATCTTCATTTATTAGTTCCAATATTCTAAGGGAAAATTCCTTAAACAACTATTTCCAGGCAGCCTGTGTGCCTCAGCAGTTTAGCAGCACCTTCAGTCCAAGGTGTGATCCTAGAGACCCGTGACCCAGTCCCACGTCGGGGTCCCTGCATGGAGCCTGCTTCTCCTTCTGCCTGTGTCTCTGCCTCTCTCTGTCTCTCATGAATAAATAAATAAAATATTTAAAAATAAGAATTAGAAATGGGTGGGAAATCTCAGAAAGGGAAATAGAACATGAGATACTCCTAACTCTGGGAAATGAACTAGGGGTGGTGGAAGGGGAGTAGGGCAGGGGGTGGGGGTGACTGGGTGGCAGGCACCGAGGGGGGCACTTGACGTGATGAGCACTGGGTGTTATTCTGTATGCTGGGAAATTTAACACCAATAAAAATATTTTTATTATTTTAAAAAATAAGAATTAAAAAAATAAACAATTATTTCCCCACTGTGAGGGTCATTGTGTGAATTCCCTCAGCATCATCTTCCAAAGGAAGACAATGAAGGGGTTTTCTTCCTCAATATTATGAATTCATGTATTTTTAGAATGGTTGATGTGCTTCAATTAAATTCTCTCAGTTTAAAATGCTGGTGAATATTCTAGAGTCTTGTTCATTATTCATTATTTTTAATTTTTTTAATAATAAAATATTATTCGGCCCCTGGTTGAGTATTGCTGATGTGTGAGTGTATTTCTGTTTTTTGACTCCATTCCTTTGGTCTATGTCTATCCTTGTGCAAGCACAACACTGTTCTGCTTCAAAGTCAGTTTTTAAATCAGGAAGTGTTAGCCCTCCTACTTTGTCCTTTTCCAATATTGTTCAACTATTTAGGGTCAATGCTGAAAACAAAACAAAACAAAACAACCCCCCCAAAAAACAACAGGGAATTGGAATTTCCATAGGATTAATTGAATCCGTACATAAATATGGGGAGTACTACATCTAGACCTTAGTAAACCTTCCAGTCCATGATCATGGGATATCTTTACATTTATGTAGGTCTTCTATCATTTCTTCTAGCAATGTCTTGTACTTTTCCTGTATCTACTAAGATGATCATGTAGTTTTTCCCCTTAATTCCATTTGTATGGTGTATTCCATTTGTATGGTGTATTACATTCAGTGACTTTTGTGTATTGACCTGTCCTTGCACTCCTGGGATAACTCTCACTTGGTTATGCTGTATAATCCCTGTGAAGTTCTGCTGGATTTAGTTTACTTGGACTTGGATAAGGATTCTTATATCCATATTCATTACATATTGATATGTAGCTTCATTTCCTTGCAACAACTTTGACTCCGTTTAGTGTGAAAACAACAGGTAGTGATGAAAATGAATAAAGTAAGTGTTTGGTCTGATTGAAAGATGCAATGGATAAAGACATTGAGGTCTATGTATACAATGGAATATTCCTCAGCTTATTAGAAACGACAAATACCCACCATTTGCTTCGACATGGATGGAACTGGAGGGTATTATGCTGAGTGAAATAAGTCAATCAGAGAAGGACAAACATTATATGGTCTCATTCATTTGGGGAATATAAAAATTAGTGAAAGGGAATAAAAAGGGAAAGGAGAGAAAATGAGTGAAAATATCAGTGAGGGTGACAAACATGAGAGACACCTAACTCTGGGAAACAAACAAGGGGTAGTGGAAATAAGGTGGGTGGGGGGTTGGGGTGACTGGGTGATGGGCACTGAGGGGGGCACTTGGCAGGATGAGCACTGGGTGTTATGCTATATGTTGGCAAATTGAACTTCAATAAAAAAATTAAAAAAATAAAAAAAAAAAGAAATAAATCAATCTACTTTAAAACAAGAAATTGAGCAGTAATTGTGTTAACATTTTATTACTCATTGACAATCTACTAGACTAAAACCAGGGAGCTAGTTTGATATTGAAGAGGTTCCAGAAGTGTTAGTTTGAAGGATAAATTCAAGGGTACTATTATGTCAAAAGCTCTGATTGGCATATTTCTCATGTCTCAATGTTTTAATTAATAAATGAAAAGAATTTTTAAGAAATCCATTTTTAATGGATATGGTCAAGTCACTCATATATTTTAACTCAGACCACCTATTTCTGACTGGAGCATCCTTTTGTTTCTCAATATCTCACTCTTAAATATTTTCAACTTCTGTATTATAAGTTCAGAAATTTTCTTCTAGTAATTTTTACTAATAAAATGCATTTTTATTACTTTCTTAATTTTAGCCATGACTCCATGAAGTTACATATTAGTCTCTGTCAGTGTAATTTTGATCATTTTTCTATAATTCTTAGTCTGAATAAGCCTTTACATAGTAATGACCCCAAAAGTTGGTGTGTCAGACTTTTCTGGAGCAAGAACCTTTTTGAATTTTTCTATTGTTTCTGAAGTTTTGATCGATATTTGCAGAAACTCACTCAATTTGTGAAATTCTGTGGGCAGTATTGACAGGAAATATTAATAGATAACACCTGTTTATCTTGAGATGATATCTTCCACTTGAGATATGTTTATTTTTGTAAAGTGTCAGAGGCACTAGCAGGGAGTTCACATCTTAATACAGTTTCAGGGATTGAAATGGTCAGGAGGTGAGCTGCATACCTGGAACTGTATTTATTTTCACTCCTTTGGTGCATCTAGCTTGTCCCTGGTAACCCACCACTGTCAGCAGGAGTTCAGGCACACAACAGTCAAATCTCACTGCATTTGCCACCTGGCCTCACAGATTCTGATTTAAAATGGGCTTATGGTGTTTAAAGGTATTTCAAAGCTCAGTAATGAAATCAATGGGCCTATGTTTAACTTGAATTTTCTTTAATAATAATTTACTAAATCATTAACTCCCTTTCACCTTCAATCAGATTTTGGTTTTGTTATTTTTTCTAAATTATCTTCAGCAGAAGTTTAGCTTGACCTACTTAATCTGCTAATACTGGAGAAAGTAATTCAGTGGAGAGGACCGAGGCTCATGTCATCTGACAGTAATGGAAACCTCTCCATGGTCTACTTTCAAGATTTTGTGCTGGAGGGATTTGCAGGTGGTTTGAGACCCAGGCCCTGCTCTTTGCTGTGTTCCTGGCCCTGTATATGGTGACTGTACTGGGCAACATCCTCATGATCATTGTAATCACCTCTGATAACCAATGCTAGGATGGTTTGCACTACCCAATGTACATTCTTCCTCAAGAAACTCTCCTTTGTGGACTTGTGCTACTCATCTCATTTTGCCCCCAATGCATTGGCCAACTTCTTCTCCTCATCCAAGGTCATCACCTTTGCAGGATGTGCCACCAGTTAATTCTTTTTCCCTTGCTGGCCATAACTGAAGGCATAAAGTTGGGTGTCATGGCCTACGACCGCTTCATGGCCATTGTGTAGATGTTGCGCTACCCCATCACCATGTGCCAGTCTAATTGCACTCACCTGGTGCTGGGTGCCTACTGTGGAGGCTGCTTTTTGAATCTGTTGTGCAGACCAGCTTCACATTCCACCTCCCATTCTGCAGCTCCAACCACATCAACCACTTCTTCTGTGATGTGCCCCCTCTGCTCCAGATCTCCTGTGGTAAACACGGCCATCAATGAACTTCTCTTGTTTAGCATCTGTGGGTTCATGATTGTGGGTTTTTGAATTTGTGATCCTTTGTCTCCTATGGCTACATCATAGTGACCATCCTGAGAGGCCTGGTGGAGCTTGGAGATTTGAAAATCTTCTCCACCTGTGGCTCCCACATGACTGTAGTGACTCTCATTAGGACTCTCTTTGTTATGTATGCCCAGCCAAATGCCTTTTGAGTCCATGGAGCAAGGCAATTAAATCTCTGTCTTCTACACGCTGGTCATCCCAATGCTCAATCCCCTCATCTACAGTCTGCGAAACAAGGATGTGAAGGAGGCATGTGCGGAGGTTGGGCCAGAAACACATGAGGTCTACTGATAATGTGCTGTAGGTAGTCAGTGTGTCCTGCATACTTGATGGAGCATATGGAGGTTGCCCCAGGTGGGGTGGAGGAGTGATTATTTAGCAGACTATAAACTTCTGTCAACAAGAGGAATATGCTTTAGAATTTTGCTGTACATGTACCTACATAATCAATAATGAATACTGTGCCCTTAAAAATATTAAGCAGTAGATCTCAGGTTAAGTGCCCACTTCAGAATAAAATTTTTAAAATGACTCTTCTATATAGGAAACAAACTGAAGGGTTTCTACTGAGGGTTTCTGGAGGGGAGGGTGTGGGTAACTGGATAATGGGCAACAAGGTGGGCTTGTGATGTGATGAGCACCTAGTGTTACACGCAACTGATGATTTATTGAAAACTACATCTGAAATTACTGCCATAGTGTATGTTGGCTTACCAAATTAATTTTACAAATGTACAATCCTAAACAGCCATTCACAGCTTGAAATGAGAAAGTCTTGGTCCCGCACACAATGGAACATTGAGACACTGAAACAGAATGTCACTGTTGTAGAAGGTGAGGATTACACAATATTTGATAAAGATTAAAAATTCAGATCTGATGTGGGTGTGGTCATATTTCTGGAATAGAAAAACAAGGTAAATGCAAGACAATGCACCCTCAGGCCTCCTCCTCCCAAAGGTGCAGAAGTAGAAACCCCAAATCTCCAGAGTTGGGACAGTGATTGGTGTAAACAGAGGGACATCCTCATTGCAGGCCACACACTTTCTATGTGCTTGTATTTTTCAGGTATGTTTCAGTTTCACACCTTATATTTTATTTTATTTTATTTTATTATTTTATTTTATTATTTATTTATTTTTTAGTTTCACACCTTTTTTTATTTTATTTTTTTAACTTAATTTTTATTGGTGTTCAATTTACCAACATACAGAATAACACCCAGTGCTCATCCCGTCAAGTGTACCCCTCAGTGCCCGTCACCCATTCACCCCCACCCCCCACCCCTCCTCCCCCTCCACCACCCCTAGTTCGTTTCCCAGAGTTAGGAGTCTTTATGTTCTGTCTCCCTTTCTGATATTTCTCACACATTTCTTCTCCCTTCCCTTATATTCCCTTTCACTATTATTCATATTCCCCAAATGAATGAACATACACTGTTTGTCCTTCTCCGGTTACTGTGGCCAAGTTCAAAAAGGGTGTTGCCTGAGTTCTCCTCTGGGATTTTGAAGGAGGAAAGACGATCCACTGGAAGAAAGACAGTCTCTTCAATAAATGGTGCTGGGAAAATTGGACATCCACATGCAGAAGAATGAAACTGGACCACTCTCTTGCACCATACACAAAGATAAACTCAAAATAGATGAAAGATCTAAATGTGAGACAAGTTTCACACCTTTTAAATACAACCTCCAACTAATCCTCCCTCAGAAACAGAAATGTATTCAGAGTGGTCTTCTCCCAACATGGATTAGTGTTGGCTGCACAGAGACCAGCAGCAAGCAGAGAAGAACCCAGAGAGGATTGTCTTTCCAGACAGATCTTTTGAGCTCACAGAAGAATAGTATACCTAGGTGATGCAGGGAAGGGCTGAAGAAATGGCTTTGGGCTCAGGAGTTCGCACCTGCTGCCCCAGGGACAATAGTCCACTCAGGGTCACAGCGTCTGCTCTTAGTCTATGCTCTTCTCCTGATACCTGGGGCCCCAAGAGACTTCTGGGCTGTGGAGCCTGGCCATGTAGGGGAGGGGGGGGTCAGACAAAGCTTACTGACAGGGGAAACTAGGAGAACTGGGAATCCCAGTGCTCTGCAGAGGCCAGAACACAAACAAGCTCACCTAATTCACCATTCAAGGCTCCAAGTCCCAGCCATGCAGGTGGAGAGACCTTCCCAGCACAGTGACCCCAAGGTGCGGGTCGTTGCTCTGCTGCCTGGATGATGCAACAACATGTAGAAGCTGAGGGGATCTGAGAACATTCCGTCCCCTGAAATCACCATGATGATCTAGGAGCTTCCTGAAGCTCAAATGTGGCACCCAGTCTGAATCTCCCAGGGGCCTTGAGAGCCCCCTTTACTCTCTCCTCACAATCTCTTTATTGCATGTGTATCCAGAGCTGAAGGAGGAGGGGTGAGAGTACTTGGGCCAAGTTCAGATGCACGGATGTGGATAGGAGTTCAGGAGACCCTGGGAGAGCAAGTTCTGGCTGTGTGATATTGAGCAGTCATGACCCTCACCTGGAAGAGTTAAGGGTCAAGGCAGCCATCCCTCGGGGTGTCAGGGTATGAAGGACACCATGTGTGTACGGGAGGCATCAGAGCTATGGTAGACAGTAAGCACTCAGGGCTTGCCTCAGGGGCTGAAGGGGAAACCCCACCTCTGCCCTGGCCAGCCGTAAGAACCCATGACGTCTTGCCATTTACAACAACATGGATGAATATAGAGGGTATTATGCTAAATAAAGTCAGAGAAAGACAATTATCATATGATCTCATTCACGTGTGGAATTTCAGAAACAAAACAAATGAACATAGGGGAAGAAAGGAGAGAGGCAAACCAGAAAACAGACTGAACTACTGAGAGCACACTGAGGGTAAGAGAGGGTAGGTGGGGGGGGGGGACGGGGGAACGAGGTGATGGGGATGAAGGAGCGCACCTGTCGTGATGAGCACCAGGTGTTGTTATGGAAGTGCTGAATCACTATATTTACACCTGAAACTGATATTATACTCTATTAACTATACTGGACTTTAATCAAAAACTTATTAAAAAAGGAAAACAAAGACATACATCCTGCTATTGGATGCCTTGTCCTTTAGGTTATGGTCACTATGTTACTGCCTAAACGTTCCGTATCCAGGTTGGAATCTTGTGTGATTGTTCTATCAGTTCCAAGGGAGGGGGTTAAAATCTCTCACATAGTTGTGGATTTGTACTTTTCTCCTGAAAGTGCCCAGTTTTGCTTTGTACATCCTGAGGCTCTTCTGGCAGGTGCTCACACGTTTAACACGGTTGCCCGTCTCGGGGGAACGAAATGTTTCTGGTCGCTGTGAAGTGTCCTCTTCTCAGCTGGTGCTTCCATCGTGAAGTGGGCTTTGGGGTTAGTATAGCAACTGTGGTGGCGCGTGGGTGGTTGGTGGAATGTTAGTTTGCTGTGTATGTTTCCATCACTTTGTTTTCAACACTTTGTTTGCTTTTTTTATCTCTTATATAGCGTAAGGTTAAGTTTTGTTTCTTCAACCTGCCTACTGGCACATCTTTTCATGGAAACTTACTCCATTTATATTGTTCAAAACAATTTAGTCCGTCACCTAATACAGACGTATTTAGGCTTCATGTCAGTGTCCTGCTACCTAACAATCACGTCTGCTTTTCTCCTGTGTGAGGACAACTTCTCTCCACGAAGTTTTATTTATTTTTACATGCTTGCCTCTCTTTATTATGGCTGTTCTCAAACACACCAACATGAAACTAGAGCAGTAATGGATTACCTAAGGCACCAACCAACCTCAATGTTATCATCCTAGAGCCGATCATATCTAATCCCTCTAAACGGTGAGGACTCTAAAGAAAGACCAGTCTGATGTTACTATTTTCATAAAACAAGAAATAATTACTTCTTAATATGATTAAATTTCCATTTACTTTTTTCATTTTTCTGATGGAGTCATTTTTCCTTTATCATTTGTTTTGGAACAGGATTCAATAACACCCTTACACTGTGTTGTCTGGATGACTCTTGAATCTCTAACTCATTGGCTGCCTGTCCCTCTATTTTCATGTCAAAATTATTACTGCACTTTATTTATTGTACAAACAGGTTCTTTATCCTGCAAAACACCTTATATCCTTTTGCTCCTTATATTTCCAGTACTTGGTAGGTCCTAGAATCTCAGTCTAATTCATGATTGATATTTGGCAAGAATATGTCATAAGACTTGTTTCTATTTCTACTGAGAGGTCCACCTGGCGGCATCTCTTCTTTTTTTAATATTTGTGGATATCAGTCATCTTACCTAAACGCATTATTTCATTAGAGGTTTATAAGATGATAATATTCAAATTCTGTATTTCAGTCTTCATTTATTAGTAGCAATATTTCGTAAAGCAAATTTGCTCGAGACAAATATTTCCTCACTGTGCGGGTCACTGCTCGAGTTCCCTCAGCATCAGCTTCCAAAGGTAACCAATGAGGGGGTTTTTATTTTTGGTATTATGAACTCAGGGGATTTTTTTTAGCATAATCGATGTGCTTCAAGTAAATTCTATCAATGAAAATGCTAGTGAATGTTCTTATTTCACCATTATTATTTTTTAGTTTTAACATTGTAAACTGAGGAACAATTCTCATTGACACAAAAGTGACAATTTTACCACTTCAAAGTGTTAATCAAGAGGGAGAGTTTGACTTCTTCTTTGCCAATTCGAATGCCTTTTATTTCTCTTTGTTGTCGGATTGCTGAAGCTACGACTTCTAGTACTATGTTGAATAGCAGTGGTGAGAGTGGGCATCCCTTTCTTGTTACTGATGTTAGGGGGAAAGGCTCCCAGTGCTTCCCCATTGAGAATGATATTTGCTGTGGGCTTCTCCTAGGTGGCTTTTAAGATGTCGAGGAAAGTTCCCTCTATCCCTACACTCTGACGAGTTTTGATCATGAATGGAGGCTGTATTTTGTCAAATACTTTCTCTGCATCTAATGAGAGGATCCTATGGTTCTTGTTTTTTCTCTAGCTGATATGATGAATCACATTGATTGTTGAGGTAAAGCTCTTGATGCATTCTTTTTCACGTGGATATTCAGTTTTCCCATCAACATTTGAAAAAGGACTCTTTTTTCACCACTGGATGGGGACTTTGGGCCCCCTTGTGAAAATCCCAAGTGTGTGAGTTTATTTCTGTTTTCTTGATTCCATTCCTTTGGTCTATGTCTCTCCTTGTGCATGCACAACAGTGTTCTGGTTCAAGGACAGTTTTGAAACCAGGAAGTGTTAGCCCTCTTACTTTGTTCTTTCAAATGTTGTTTTGGCCATTATATGGTCTCATTCATTTGGGGAATTTAGAAGAGAGTGAAATGAAATAAAGGGGAAAGGAGAGAAAATGAGTGGGAAATATCAGTGAGGGAGACGAACATGAGAGACTCCTAACCCTGGGAAACCAACATAGGGTAGTGGATAGGGAAGTGGGTGGGGCGGTTGGGGTGACTGGCTGATGGGCATTGAGGGGGGTACTTGACAGGATAAGCACTGGATGTTATGGTATATATTCGCAAATCGAACTCCAATAAAAAATATACAAAAAAGTAAATATTGTTTTGGCTTTTTAGGGTTGATTTCTGCAAAAAAAAAAAAAGTAACTGGAATTTCTATAGGACTACATTGAGTCTGTATATAAATGTAGAGATTACCACATCTTGACATTAGTAGGTCTTCCAGTCCTTGATCATGGGATATCTTTACATTTAGTAGGTCTTCCTTAATTTCTTTCAGCATTTTTTTCTGTATCTAAGGAGAATATTTTGTGGGTTATTTTCCCCTAAACTTCCATTTGTATGGTATACTAAATTGAATGATTTTACTATCTTTTTAAAATATTTATTTATTTATTTATTTATGAAAGACACACACACAGAGACAGAGAGGCAGACCACAGGCAGAGGAGAACCAGGATCCATGCAGGGAGCCCGACATGAGACTCGATCCTGGGACTCCAGGACCACTCCCTAGGCAGAACACAGGCACTAAAATGCTGAGCCACCCAGGGATTCCTGATTTTTCTATATTGATCCAGTATCGCTACCCTGGGATACTCTCACTTGTTTGTACTGTATGATCCTGTGAACTTCTGCTGGATTTGGCTTCCTTCAATTTTGATAAGGATTTTTGTACCTATATTCATAAGACATATTGATCTTTAGCTTCATTTACTTGCAATATCTTTGACCCCATTTAGTGTGAAATGTAGGCCTCATGAAGGCCTTATGAAATGTATTAGGAAGTGGCTTCTCCTATCTACATTTTAAACTTTGAGTTGTACGTGTGTTAATTCTGGTATTCACTGGTAAAAGTCACCACTGAAACCCTCTGGTACTGAACTTCTCTTTGTTAGAAAAGCGTTCTGACTATTGACTCCATCTGTCTGTTGTATGTCTGCTCAGATTTTCTATTTCTCCTTAGTCAGTTCTGTTACACTGTTTCCAGGAATTGGTTCATGTCGTCTAGGTTAGCTCACTTGTTGGAATACGATTGTTCCAATATATTCTTATGATAATTTTTATTTCCGAAGAGCAAAAGTCATGTGTCTGCTTTCATTTCTGATTTTAGAAATTTAAGCTTTCTGACTTTCTCTGTCATCTAGCCAAAGTTTGTCTAGTTGGTCAAAATTTTCAGAACTAGCTTTTAGTGTCTTTGATTGTAGTGTCTTATTCTACTCTCCTCTAATTCATTTATCTCTTCTCTAATCTTCATTATTCCATTCATTCTATTTTCTTTGAGCTTAGTTTTTTATTCCTTTCTACTCTCTTTCCTAAGATAGAAAGTTAATTATGGAATACACATCTTTTAAAAATATTGGTGTTTATAGCTATAAATTTCTGAGTCCTTCTTTCGTTGCATCTCCTAAGTTTGGGGTATAGTGTTCCCATTTTCATTAATCTCATAATACTTTGTAATTTCCATTGTGATTTCTTCTTTGACCCACTGGTGATTTAAAAATGTGTTGTTGAGCTTCCACGTGTCTGTAAGTTTTCCAAATGGCCTTATGCTGTTGCTTTGTGATTTCATTCCATTTTGTTTGGAGAGCATACTTATACTTTCAATCTTCTAACATTTATTGAGACCTGCTTTGTGAAATAACATACGGTCGATCCTGAATAATGTTCCAAGTGCACTGGAGACGAATGTATTCTGCTATTGATGAACACAGTGTGTTCCACATATGCCTGTTAAGTATTTGGTTTGTAATGCTGTTCACATCTGTTATTTCCTTAGTGATACTTAGTTTTGTTGTACAATTCATTATTGAAAGTGGAGCATTGAAGTCTTAAACTATTATTTCTACATTCCTTTTGCGTTCTGAAAGACCTTTTGGAAGAATTCTGGTTGGTAATTATTTTCTTTGAAGAAAGGAAAATATATTTCCTTTTAATCTGGCTTCCATTATTTTTAGTCTGATAAGCCAATTGTCACTCTGACTTCTAAAGTTGATACTTTGAGGTGAATATGTCTTCTTTTTAAGATTGATTTATTTATTTTAGGGGAGGAAGGGCAGTGGCAGAGGGACAGTATTTCAAGCAGACTGTGCGCTGAATGTGGGCCTAAAATGGAGCCCAATCTCACAACTCTGAGATCACAACCGGAGTCAAAACCAGGAGTCAGAGGCCTACCCGACTGTGCCACTTATCCACCCTTGAAGTGACTACATGTTCTCTGTCAGGCTGTTTTTATATTTGTCTTTTTTTCTTGGTTCTAAATATTTTTACTAGCATATGTTCAAGTGTTGTGTTATTTGTATAAATCCTGCTTTGATTTGGTAGGGTTAATGAATCTTTAGAATAATTTCTTTCATTGGCTTGAGATAATAAGTAGCCATTCTCTCTTCAAGCAATGATTCAGCCTTTTTATCTCTTTAAACCTTCTTTAGGAACTCATAGCAGGGATGTCCCTACATCTTTTGTCCCTAACTCTCATTTCTTATTTTTCTATCCTTTTGCTTCTCAAAACATGATTCTGAATATTTTCTACTGCTCTGTATTCCATTTCACAAGCTTTCTTTCTAGCTATATCTAATCTGTAAAATTCTTTCATTGTGTTTGTTATGTAGCCACTATACTTGTAAAGAGTTAGATATTATTCTCTTGATTGCTTTACATTTCTGCTAAGTTTCTTTTTTTTTATTTTTATTTATTTATGATAGTCACAGAGAGAGAGAGAGAGGCAGAGACACAGGCAGAGGGAGAAGCAGGCTCCATGCACCGGGAGCCCGACGTGGGATTCGATTCCGGGTCTCCGGGATCGCGCCCTGGGCCAAAGGCAGGCGCCAAACCGCTGCGCCACCCAGGGATCCCTCTGCTAAGTTTCGTATGCTCATCTTTATCCTCCGTACATAATAACTTCCATTTAAACTTTATTTCTGGGGGCAGCCATGGTCGCTCAGTGGTTTGGTGCCACCTTCAGCCTAGTGTGTGATCCTGGAGATCTTGGATGAGTCCCACGGCAGGCTCCCTGCATGGAGCCTGCTTCTCCCTCTACCTATGTCTCTGCCTCCCTCTTTGTGTCTCTCATGAATAAATAAATAAATAAATAAAATCTTTAAAAAAATAATTAAAAAGATAATAAAGTAAAAAAGTAAGGTTGATGTGTGTTAACTCCAAAAACTGAAAGCTATTTGTGTTTTCTATGGTTTATGATATTTTAATTTTTTTTTGTAGGAACTCCTCAATCTTAAAATTCTGTCTGGCATTATTTACACAGAACTTTTATAGATAACAACTGCAGTCCAGGATAATGTGCCTTTCTCTTGAGATATATTTATTTTTGCAAGGTGTGAGAGGCACTGGCACTCAGATCACATCGTAATACACTTTCTTGATTGAAATAGCTAGAAGCTTGGCTGCATAGCTACTCCTGATTTATCTCACTCCTATGATGTATCATGGTTGGACGCTATGACCAAACAGAGTCACCATAGCTCTGCAAGACAGGCAAAACCTCACTGGTTAGCCACCTAGCCTCTAAGATTCATCTTCAAAATTGGCTAACATCTCACGGGAAAAAGAAGTTCCCATAATGAATTCCTGAGGCCTGTTTTTTATATTTAATTTTGTTTAGTAACTCTCTTATATCTTCAATCAGACTTTTTTTCAGGTTTTATCTTTTCAAATTAGTCTTCAGCAGGAAGTTTAGCTTGACTCACTTAAAATGCCTATACTGGAGGAGTAATTCCCTGGTGAGGACTGAGGCTCATGCCATCCCACAGTAACGAAACCTCTCCATGACCACTTTCAGGATTTTCTACTAGGGGGATTTAGAGGTGGTCTGGAGACCCAAGCCATGCTCTTCACTGTGCTCTTGGCCCTACATGGTGCCTATACTGGGTTACTTCCTCATGATCATCTTTAGCAGCCTGGATGCCTGCCTACACTTCCCAATGTGTACCTCTCCTTCGTGGACTTGTGCTACTCATCTGTCATTGCCCACAATGCACCGGCCAACCTCTTCTCCTCATCCAAGGTCATCACCTTTGCAGAATGTGCCACTCAGGTTTTCTTTTTATCCCTGGTGGCTACCACTGAATGCTTCCTCCTGGGGTTTATGTCCCACGACTACTTCATGGCCATCTATAGACCCTTGAGCTACCCCAGCACCATGTGCCAGTCTGCCTGCACTCGCCTGGTGCTGGGCGCCTACTGTGGAGGCTGCTTCATCTCTGTGGTGCAGAGAAGCTCCACATTTAACCTCTCATTCTGCAGCTCCAACTGCATCAACCATTTCTTCTGTGATGTGCCCCCTCTGCTCCAGATCGCCTCTGGCAACACGGCCATCAATGAACTTCTCTTGTTTGGCATCTGGGGGCTCATGATAGTGGGTGTGACATTTGTGA